>NC_064620.1:619201144-619474570 GCF_023898315.1 Schistocerca nitens | reverse complement strand
TGTCTCTCTCTCTCTCTCTCTCCCCCCCCCTCTCTCTCTCTCTCTCTCTCTCTCTCTCTCTACCGGCAACCCCCCCCCTCTCTCTCTCTCTCTCTCTCTCTACCGGCAACCCCCCCCCCCCTCTCTCTCTCTCTCTCTCTACCGGCAACCCCCCCCCTCTCTCTCTCTCTCTCTCTCTCTACCGGCAACCCCCCCCCCTCTCTCTCTCTCTCTCTCTCTACCGGCAACCCCCCCCCTCTCTCTCTCTCTCTCTCTCTCTACCGGCACCACCCCCCCCTCTCTCTCTCTCTCTCTCTACCGGCACCACCCCCCCCCCCCCTCTCTCTCTCTCTCTCTACCGGCACCACCCCCCCCCCCTCTCTATCTGTTGATGTTTGGCAAATTGGGTTCTAGTTCTATATTATAATTATTGGCTCACCCATTAGTATCATGTCATATCATGTCATATCTTGTTCTTCTGGGGGTAGAATTCATACAGAGCACTTTTACACAGCTATACCACCAACAGTTTACCCACAAATAAGTTTGTTAGTGAGGCATATTACACTACTCACTGTTTTTTTTAAGCTTGTTATTAGATTGTGAGCTGCTAAAATGAAAAACATTTGAATCTCATGCTCGTCATCTCCTTCTTGAGTAACAGAAGAGAGATGACAGTTCAGAATTCTGCAAGCATGGCTGTTGTGACTGATAGTTACAGGTTCTTGACCCCCTCCCCCTTTCACCACTGCTAATGCTCTTTCACCTCATGCCAGAACAGATTTTCCTAGTAACAACTGAGACATGGAACTAAATAAAATTAAAACAGTCAATATTGACATATGGCATAACTCAATAAGTTCTTTCTCCAGTGTACTTACAGGATAAGAATTTCAATTCCATTTGAATCACATTTCAGTTAAATATATCAACAGTATTACAGATGCACTACTTAAATTTTTCAGAATTGTTTATTGTACCTCTGAAATAATTTAGGCTTTATTTTTATAACAAATAAACTTACAACTAAGTAATAGTATACTAGTAAAATGGAGCATTACATAAAATATGTCTTTGTCTTACAGAAATTTGTAGGAGCCTTACCTCTCCAAGGAAACGTGATCGTTCAGTGGCTAGGTAATGACACAATCCTAATTTGTTGATTTTAAACAGTTTTATGATAGATGTTCAGAGATATGTAATGGTTTTTACAAAAATTATTGATCATACTGAAATTTTTTGTGGGTTTGTCCTTAGTGTTAAATACCTGTGGCTACTGAAGCAGTGGTAAATGTCCCCATAATAAATATTTCAGTCTTCAGTCGAGTGTAATCCAATATTAAACTTGCTAGCAGATTAAAACTATGTGGTGGTACACCAGGACATGAACCCTGGACCTTTGCCTTTTGTGGGCATGTGCTGTACCAACAGAGATACCCAAGAAAAGTCATGACCCATCTTCACAAATTTACTTCTGTTCATCAGGATAGATGTCGGGAGCAGGAAATTGTGGGTGTTGCAATAATTAAAACTAATTAAGCTGGAATGGACACTATTTATTCATTTAAAGATGGGACATGGGTGCCCACGTAGGGCTGAGCAGCCCCAAGAGGGGCTCCCTGCACATCCTTTCTCCTTCCGAAGAAGGCTCTCTGGATGAAAATGAATGAGCTGATACTAATTGATTATTTCATTTAAAAAATATATATGATCATTATGAAGGATCACAGAAATTAACATCCATAACATAGTGGTATCAATATGTGCAGAAGTTACAAAGTGACCTGAAGGACGGCTCTTGAATAGCAAATTTGTGAAGTTGGGGTGAAGGCAGTAGGGGCAGCACCGTGTGTGTGTGTGTGTGTGTGTGTGTGTGTGTGTGTGTGTGTGTGTGTGTGTGTGTGTGTGTCGGCGGTATTAGTGGGTACCCAGGCGATGATGAGGGACACCGGAGCACAGCACACTGCAACACTCCACCCACGTGGGGGCGAGAGAATGCTCCCAGGCCTGACAGTCACAAGGCAGCTTTTGCCCCATAATATTACTTTGAGTTCTTAAATCTAGGATTACAGTGGTAATTACCCAAGTGGGTAAATGGGAACATTACAAAATGGCAATAATTTAAAGAGAAAACAAAATGTAACACTCGACTATTAAATTGGGATTCCATAGCCTTTACATAGAAATACAAATCCATTACAAAATTTGTTCATTGACCTGACACCTACACTACAACTTAATTCTAAAGGAGGGGGGAGGTCATGCCTGATCATATGCACCAAGGTTGACAGGTAGGTTCAGGTATGATATTCACCTTCAGGTTGTGGGGGTGGTACTACTTCTCGGCAGGAAGTGAAACATTTGCCAAACACCCTTTTACAGATTATCCAGGATACTATAATCAGAATCATTACAGTGATGACTACCGAACCAGCGCTGGGTAATACAACAGTGGTTAGTTGCTTGGTTTGGTGCCAATCAGCAATACGTGAGGCCACTCCGTCAAGAGCAACTTGGTTATGTTCCTGGGTAAGGAGATGATTGATCGATTGGAGTAGATCTGAATCATTGGTATTTGGTAAATTCTTTAGCTTCTCATGGTGATGGAGTTTAAGAGAGAGTTCAGGAAGGTATAAGGTAAATGTGGGAATGGTGACATGAAAGGTGGAGTGCAATTGAGATGATATCCTCATAGAAGCAGCGTACACATCACATCTTCAACTATTATACACTAGGCCACTATTATTCAGTGTTACCCAGTACAGTTCAGTTTCTGACATTGAACGGTGGCACACCAGGGTGGCAGTGACAGTCTGTGGAACAGCGAATAGAAAACTGTTGCCAACAGGTTGAATTTTTGGTTGACAAAGTGAGACTAGAACATGAGGACATGGAGGTGTAGTAGTTTCAGCTAAAAACAGTGACATCTCGCACTCAGTAGTGTTAGTGTGTAAAATTAGTGTGGAGCATAAGTAATGTGTTGTATGGATGCAACTGGATAATTCAGCGCGAGAGAGAGTGGCGTGGGTTTGTTGATCCCGACTAACTATTAAAAATTCTTGAGTCTGCCAAACAACATGGTGGTGAAGGGTGGCGCAAGAGACTGGAAAAGTGTATATTTGATAGCACTCGTATACGCAATTTGCGCACTTGATTGGCATCCTCATTCACATCCGAATACCATCCGAATTACAGGTAAGTCAGACATCCAATGCAGCATAGTAAAAGCTGAGGGTGCTTTCCCACAGGGCATAAAGCATTTGTTTAGGGGCCAAAATTTGCGACGATACATTGTGTAGGAGGTGCGAGAAGGGCTCTGAGGGTATCAAATGTGGACTGAGTTTTCCTTGCAGCCAGAGTAGAATGGCTGAGTGTAACATGTGTATATGTAACTGTGCTGTGTGTGTACTAAATAAAAGAATCTGCGTGGTCTTCACAATGTGCAATGTGATAGTCACATTATTTAATCCTGAGTGAAGATGAGTCCACTCTTGGTTAAAGGATTGCTGAAGTGCACCATAGTGCCGTGTTAATCTGTCAGCTACAACTTGTATTTGTCTAGTTGTGAACAGGTTAGTCTCAAGATGTGTCAGGCACACCTGTTGATGTACCAACACTTCGTGATAAACTTGTGTTTCCGAAAGCGCTTGCTGTGTGTCCAAATCCCAGCGTTTTGCATATGTTTCGTAAGGAGACCCAAAGACAGTTTTTAATAATGTACCTCCAACGGGCAACCAGGCTTGTTTGAAATGAGGCGTGGTACTGCATCCCTAATACTGTTCAAATAATTCTAACCACTTCCCACAAAGATCGGAGAAACTCGTGTTCCCTCATCTGCATCAAAAAGGTGTCATATTTTGACAATTGCTGAGCTTTATCATATAAAGCACGCTCTTCCTTTTCTAATAATGTTAAGATAACATCAGCTAACACAAAAGCATAACTCGCTGGAAAAATATTTCCATCCTGCTATGGCACGAAGGCCAAGTGTCGTTAATTAATTTGGGGTTCTGTAGGAAGAAAGGTTTTTTAAAAAAAACCTGCACAGCCAAGGCATCTCCCATGAATTGACCACTACGCAGGGGCACGCACCCCACTGAGGCTCGACATGGAAAGTAATTAATAAATTTCAGAAATAATATTGAGTAATTTTTCAGCTGTAGAAAGCCCGAATGAGGGTAGGACACCTCAAGTTAACTCAGTAATGATAGGATCTTTACTTACAGAGGTGGTCAATAGGGAGATTAACTGTACTGAAGTCAGAAATGAATGTTAGTGAGTGCGAGTCTGTTGCTCGTGAATACAGAGGCTGGTGCGTGAAGCTGTGGAGGCAGCACAGCACAGCTGTATCAGTGATGAGCCGGCAGAGTGCTGAGCTCAGATAACAGCGTCAGAGAGTGCTAGAGGCTCTGCGTCCATGGCTAAGACATTGTAAGTGAAACTTAAAAGCAACAGTTTATTGCAAACAATAATAAACAAATAGCTGATGTCACAAAGATGTTTGAATCCATGTTAACAGAACAACTTAAGTGTTCAACAGGTAAATTGATATTGAATATTCAACGTTGTTGATTAAAAGAAACTGCTACTGAACATAACGTACATACGTACGTGCTTCTCTTTCCCCTTCTGAAGAGCGAAGGGCATAAACGATAAAAGCCTTGTTCGTGTACTTAGTATATGACAATAGAGGTCTGGTAACATCAACAAGTTACACCAAGGTAGTTTGAATATGTACTGTATGCATGTGTTGTAAGCGTGTTATTGTGTGTGTGAAGTGTTGTGTAAATGTGTGACTAATGGTAGCTGATGGCGGATACAAATTGAAGGCCAATAGGTGCTATCAGAGATACTTCCAGTCGAGAAAACAATGAAAATTAAAAGGGAATACTGAATATGGCACAAAAATAACCCATAACCATAAAGTGTACAAAAGATTAATCATCACTATAAATTGATAACAACAATACATAACAGTGGAGTAATAATAATTGACAAAAAATAAAATCAATGGAATATTTCCAGAATATAAACTTATGAATCGGATAAGAAATACCTCAGGGGATGTTGTTTTTAGTCAGTTGATGAAGTGCATAAGGGACTAAGTCAGTAGAATCCGACAGTGTGTGTATATAACAACAATGGCATTGTATAAAATGTAATAAGGTTGCCTGGGGCTCAGTTCATTTGTGATTAAGTGCCAAAGGCATAGTGTGAGTGAAAATTTTCTCATGGTAATTGATGTATGAATTGTTTTATGTTCAACTGAGAAGCCTAATATTCGGTGATGTGTAAGTACACGTTCTCGGTGCAAATGAGCTACCTGCGAGTGACTCGATTAATAAGTTCAGCAGTGAATTAGAGCAATCTGCAGACTTGAATTGATGATTACATAATTTGCAGGGCAATGGAGCAACCTGCAGACAGTGCTAAGGTAACCTGTCTAATAATTGATGGGTAGGCAGTGCATTGGAGCTATCTGCGATACCGTGGTTCAGCGGGCCTAAGGGCGTCCGCCTGACTTAATAAAGAATTAGTGCAGGCACATGGGTCTCCTGTGATACATGGAATAAAAGTATCAGCGGTGTTATTAGCGACCTGCTGTACTAGGAAGATGTTGACTGTTCAAGCAATAAAAATAGCTTTGAAGCTAGAATAGCATGCATGCGTAAATAGCATCACTTTTTGTGCGCACAGTACATAACAATACATAAAATGACAATCGTGAACTATAAATTACTAGCTCTAGCATAATGACATAATTAAACACAATGACATATATTGACAGGAAAATAAAAACACAATGATGTATAATAACAACACTGTAAGTAGTCGGAACAGATAGTATGAATGGTAGTACCGGCCACTATTGAAGCGACAAATATCACGTGCTTAGGGTGTAAAAGAAACAATGGTGAATTAGAAATTGCTAATCACGTAGAATAAGTGCATTGTAGTCTGTCATACACATAGGATAGGACAGTAATTTGCAGTTTGTTTTTGTAACTACTCGAACGCGCCGCATGTCGAGACGCTGGAGATGGCAGCGCTCATGGTGATAAGTCATCGCACGGAGTACTGTTACTGGCTGAGAAACAATGACGGCTGCTGGCCAGTTATAGGTGAGGAGAGGGGAAATGAGGTGCAAGGAGGAGACAACGTTGAAGAAAGGAGGGGAGGCGACAGCTGATGTGTTGCCCCGCCAACAGCTGGTCCTGTAAACAAAGCATACGATGAGTATGCATTCCAAGTCCTGGCTTTTTCTGTTCTGATTACTTATGGTTAGCTGCAGCAAATACATAACTACAACATATAGTACAATACACTAGAATTCGACGTAACAAGTATTAAGAAAAACTTGGAGTAAAAACACTCCACATGTACTGGTTTGCCAAATAGATGGCAATAGATGAAATTGAAGAATATTATTCAGAGTTAGCAGCCATGGTACTGCCAACGCCAAGTGTAATGGTTGCATTTGAAGCAAGTCAGTTGTGTGACGTCTAATGCGTGGCATTGCTTGCAAATCATAAAACATAATCTTACATATAAAAATGAGCAAAAATACATGACAAGACTGGAAACTGACAACTGAGAATGGCTGGGAACTCCGTGGTGGTCAGGCACGTCTTGCTTCAAAGTCCCAGGAAAAAATGACTTAAACTAAGCTGCAATAAAACATAACATAAAACACTAATTAGGCATAATTAATCACGCCATCTCAAAGCATAAGGGTGTCGATTCTGCAAAGCATATCTAGGACAACCCTGTGGAGGTAATCTCCTCCGTTTTTTCTTTCATCTTTTTCCACTTGAGGTGGAGGTGACACAGGCAGATCGAGGGCTGCGACCTGTTGTGGTGACACAGCCTTACCGTGGTAAGGTTTCAGGTGGTGAAAGTGCACTATCACTGTACGATCGGTTAATTGCAGTTCTGCATTGACTGGTGAGGTCAACCATATAACCCGATATGGGCCTTCAAAGCGGGGAGACAACTTTTTAGTTCGTCCCTTTTTGATTGCCGGGTTTCGTAAGGACACTAAATCACCTGTTTGATAAGTCGGGTAAAACAGCATTTTTATTCTGCCTGTGCAACTGTTTATTAGTAGCTTTGATATTATTCCTCTTTCCCTTATACCAGATTACTTTTAGCCAGCTGGCTAAACCTTTTACTTCCTTTATTTCTACACCCTGAGGTAGTTTGTCTATTTCGAACGGCAAATTTTTCAGCCATACAAACACAGCTTCCTAAGGAGTATACCCCGTGGATTCATGCATTCAGGTGTTGTATGCAGAAGTAATATACAGTACATATCTGTCCCAATCAGCACGCATTTTTGCAACATAATAGGATAACATTTTACAAATTGTAAGGTGTATGCATTCAACGTGACCATTGGCTATAGGATGAAAGGGAGTTGTACACCATTTTTTGATTCTTAGCAATTTACAAACTTGTACAAATAGAGCAGACATGAAATTGGTTTCTTTGTCTGTTAAAATGGCATCAGGACTCCCAAAAGGTAGTATCACACAATTTACAAACTATCTCACCACAGTTTCAGCTGTCGTGTTGGCAAGGGGAACCAAAATGTATTTGTTACCTTGTTGTGACTGTGCAAAAGTAACTAGGATACCTAAAACAAGAATTTCAAAGGGTTGAGATGCCTGAGGAAGTGTTTGCAGCGGCACTTGGGGATGCATATTTTGTTCTCGTTGTGCACATGGCAGGCAAGATCTTACATACCTGTCCACGTCACATTGTCGGTATTGCCACCAATAACGTGTTGCAATTTGAGTGCTCGTAGTGCATTTTTTGCTGTGACATGCTTGGATTGTATAATGGCATAATGGCATTGCCGTGTTATATGCTGCTGCAAGCATTCCGGTATTACCAAATGATTTCCATGGGGAGCTTTTCGATACAAAAGGTCATCTATTACTTCAAATTCTGGCAATGAGGCATATCTTTGACACTGAACATCCACCTGCTGGGCTTCTTTTAACTCTTCAATTGATACATCATCTGATTGAATGACACGCACTTTTCTACTTGACGCATCAGCATTTTGATGCAACCGACCAGGCTTGTGCCCAACTTCAAAATCATATTCTGACAATTTCATGGCCCAGTGCATAAGTTTGCTGCTAGGGTCCTTAAGATTCAATAACCACAGCAGAGCAGAGTGATCGGTAAGAACTGTAAACTTGTGACCATAAAGGTAACATCTAAAATAACTAATTCCAAAAAGAAGGGCCAGCAATTCCTTTTCTGTAGTACTGTAATTACTTTCTTCTTTATTTAGTTGATGAGAGGCATACCCAATGGGTTTTTACTCACCATCTTGCACTTGGCTTAGAACACATCCTACAGCAAAATCAGATGAGTCACAAGATAAAATAAAAGGTTCAGTGAAGTCTGGGTAAACAAGTAGAGATTAACTGGTTAAAATAGTTTTCACTGTTTGAAAGGTGGTCAAATATTCATCCATCCACACAAAAGGAGTATCCTTTTTCAACAATTTAGTAAGAGGTTTGGTAATAGTAGCATAATCTTTAACAAAACAGCAGTAATAATTTGCAAGACCAAGGAAGGATTGTAATTCCTTTAAATTTGTTGGAACAGGAAAAGTGTCTATTGATTCAGTTAATCGTGGATCTGGTTTGACTCTTCTGGAACTGATGACATGACCTAAATACTGCACTTGTGATTGAGCAAAAGAACACGTTTCTAATTTTAAGCTTAAATTAGCATTTTGCAATCACAACAGTGCACTGTGTAGACGTTCAGCATGTTCAGCAATAGATTTAGAAAATATAATTATATCATCAAGATACACAAGGCACATAGTAGGTTTCAACCCACATAATAGCAGATCTGCAAGTCACTGAAAGGTTGTTGGCACATTGTGAAGCCTGAAAGGCATCCTTAAGAATTAATATAAGCAACCACGAACTACAAAAGCTGATGATACCCACTGCGCATGCCTAATGTTGTAAAGTACCGGCAATTGCCCAGATGATTGAGTGTTTCATGTATCCGGGGTAATGGATAATGATCTGGGGTAGTAACCTTGTTTACTGCTTGCATGTCTACACAGAGGCGATAGGATTTTTCTCTGTCTATAGATTTCTTTGGAACGACTACAATTGGGCTAGACCACACACTAGAAGAGGGTTGTATTATTCCTGCTTCTAGTTGCTGTTGTATAGTTTCCTCTACCACTGACTGAAGATGATAGGGGATTCGGTACCCATCTTGAGCTATTGGCCTAGCATTTCCAGATGGAATCTCATGTTGGATTAGATCTATTGCTGGTAAATATTTCCTGTCTTCAAACAACCATGAATACTCATTCAATACTTCATTTATTAGCTTTTGTTCATGCAATGGTAGGTGACTAAGCTTAGGTTTAAACTTATCTGTCAGATGTGACGTGATTGTCAAAAGGTGTTGAGAGACAGCAGCAGTCTTTTTCCTTTTTTTTTTTTTTTTTTTTTTTTTTTTCTCCAGATAAGGGGTTTTCATTGGCAACTCATCTTCTGTGATAACCTGTAAGCTGGCTAATACTGTACCACATGGTATTAAAGCTTGCTTGTGACTAAAATTGTCTAAACACACGGGTACACAGTTTTCTATTTGTACTTGATGCACTTTGCACAGGCTATGTTTTACGTGGACCTGCATCTGGTCAAGAGCTTCATTCTGGCAGAGTGGATCTACCAAGAAATGAAACTCTTCAGATTCATGTATCCCGACAGGCACCCAAAGGATCTTTCCTGTGCCTTCTGTTATATCCATGGGGTTATCGGCTTTTAGCATCGTTACAGGAGACTCTGAAACTTGGGAAACGGATCCTTTTTTCCCCAGTTTCACTCACCCGCAACGTGCAGTCTCGTCCAAAACAGTGCACATTGGTGCCGAATTGGATGGTATTTAACCTATAGTCAATAACCCCCTTGAAATTATGCAGTAAGTGACTTCCCAGGATGATGTCGTAATTCGTGCACATGTTCCGTACAACCTCCATCATAAAAGCATATTCTGTGGAGTCCAACATGAACTCAACGCAACTGCTGCCATCAGGTTTCACTATGCTGGGACCAATACCACTGATATGGTACCATGGTGGTTGCAATGTTCTTTTATCTCTCTTCGATAAAAATGCGAAGCTGATCTGTGTGCCTGTGCCAATTAGCATGCGTATTGGTTTGTTGCCTCTAACACCATCGACAACCACGCTTGCCACCTGTGTGATTCCCTTATAAGCTAGTGGCATCACTATTTTTAATGGGGGCTGGGAGGAGTGCCACTTCCTGCCACGCAGCCATTTCCCGAATTCTGCGTTTGGTTTGCATTTCGCCTGGAGTTTGCAGGCAGTTGTGGCCTACTATTTGGACAATGCACGCTTTGGTGACCCATGTTCCTGCACCGATGACAATATGGCACGCAACATTGCTCTGCCACATGTCCTTGTCTGTTACAGTGCCCACACTTGGTGTCGTTCGAAAAGACACGTCAGGGCTCACTTTGCTGCGTGGAGACAGCCGCAAATTGGCTCACCACCTCTCTCGAGAGTACTAATTCCATGGCTTCTTGTAAGGTGTGAGGGGGAAGCTAACTTGATTTCACCCCTATCTGAGGGTTTATGTCACGAATAAAAACGTCTATCACACGACATCCTGATTCTTCCAACAGAAACTTGTTACGAGCAGAATTGGCATGCGATTCTTCTAATCTTGCCTGCGAATGCTTCTAAATCCTCACCCGTTTTTTGCTTAAGGTTGGAAAGCAAGTCACTATAGTAACTAGTACTATGTTTGTCTGTATACCTTTCAATCAACCCTGTTGCAAGGGACTGGAAGGTAGGGGCATTTTATTTTCAAGCTCTCGACAGACTGCACGTAGTTCTGCGCTTCGCCGGTGACTTTCATTTTCATCACATTTAAGAGAAATTCATCTGGCCAACCACAAAGCTTTCCGATGTCCTGGACATTCTGGACAAGCATTTGAATATTCTCGTGTGGCTTTCCAGCAAATGCCGGAATAAACGCTACTGCTGGAAAGCTTTGCACCGAAGTAGAGGTGGCTACTGCCACAACTGATTCTGCACTAGTGAGTGGTGGAGTAACATGCTTCGGTGGTTCCTCCACTAGCACTTGCTTAACAACATTAGATTGTGGAGAAGCCATTTGAAGACCATCTATCTGTTGCTTAAGCTCTGCGTCAGTTAAAATTAATTGATTGATCTGGGTCTGCAGTGTCGAGGGTGATCTTTATTCTCTTCGGCTGCTCCTGTCTCCAATGGCTACCTGGTGGTTGGAATGTTACAATAGTGTGGGTATCCACACAACCATAGCATTGCTAGCGACTTACATTATTTGGTGGCGTGCAGACAACGGACGGCGGCAGTGTCGCCGAGCGGCGGCAGCAGGTGCGTTGATCACGCGCAGGGGCAGCAGCAGCAGCAGCAGCAGCAGCAGGAGGCGGGTGATGGCATGGACAGCTGAGATGGCGGGGCAGCGCGAGGGCCGCACCCCGTACCCTGGCGCAGGTGGTGACCCATGGCAGCTATGACGGCGGTGGCAGCAGCGGGCGTGACTGCATCGCGGACCCTCCTCGGCTCGCGTCCGGTGGCGAACTGCATCATGCTTGCGGCGCGCTAGTGTGCTTCCACACATGTTTGCCAACGCAGGCAACCGGCTGGCATGCTGCAGCCTCAACACGTTCAGTATAGTGTCCTTTAATTAATCAAAAGTCTATCAACAGGTCCTGGAAATTTAGAGCAATATGTCTATAACTGGCACTAAAATTCTGGATCAAGTTTAGCTTCAATTTATGTATATCCATTAAGATAGTTATGTTTACTGAAAAGAGGAAAAATAGCACTTTAATTTGAAAGTGATAATTCCTTCCAAATATACCTATTAACTCATAAGACTTTGCTTAATGTATGAACATCTTCATCAGAATTTTGAAAATAAAATTACCAAAAGGCTTATGTGGATCTTAATACTTGATATGGGAGGGGTGCTGTCACCTCATACCTCAGTCCATTGCTGAACTAGTGATCCTTTAATGTCTTGGAATGCATCCTGTCAACCAATCATTTCTTTTCGTCACCTTGTGCAGGAAATTTCTTTTCTCTCCAAGTCCATTTACTCATCTGATCTTCAGCATTCATCTGCAGCATCACATTTCAGAAGCTTCTATTCTCATTCTGTCTATGCTGTTTGATATCCATGTTTCACTTCATATATGGCTACAATCCATACAAATATTTCCAGAAAAATCTTTGCAACATCTAAATCTGTAAACATTTTGGGAATATTGTAGTTCTCTTTATTTCTGTGTCTAAGAAAATTGGAGAGAAATTTCCCCTTTTTCCGGGCATGTGTGTCACTTTGTTTTCACACAAAGCTGTTCCAGCACTTTCTGTTCTATGTCAAGATAGCAAAAAAAGTGCTGAAACACATCTCACTGAAAACAAAGCTACAAAGGTGTCTTGCATAAGTTGCAATTACTCTAAAAACTAGGTTTATATTCAATGTTACAAAATTTCTCTTCTTCCGAAACACTTACCTTTCCATTGTCTGCCTACATTTTATATCATCTCTTTCATCCATCATTAGTGATTTTCCTGCCCAAGTAGCAAAAATTGTCTACTAATTATTTGTCTCATTCAGTAATCTAATTCCCTCAGCAACACCTAATTAGACTACATTCCATTATCTTTTTTTTGCTTTTGTTGATGGTCATCTTATATCCTCCTTTCAAGACACTGTCCATTCCGTTCAGCTGCTCTTCCAGGTCCTTTGCTGTCTCTGATGGAATTACAATGTCATCAGCAAACCTCAAAGGTTTTTATTCCTATTCTGAACTTTTCTTTTGTTCCCTTCACTGGTTGCTCAATATACAGATTGAAAAACATGGGGGATAGGCTATAAACCTGTGTCACTCACTTCCTAACCAATGCTTCCCTTTCATGCCCCTCAACTGTTACAGCTGCCATTTGGCTCTGTAAAAGTTGTAAATAACCTTTTTCTTCCTGTATTTGACCCCTGCTTAAGAATTTGAGAGTATTCCAGTCCACATTGTCAAAAGCGTTCTCTATGTCTTCAAATGGTAGAAACATAGGTTCACCATTCCTTAATGCATCTTCTAAGATAAGTTGTAGGGTCATTATTGTCCCATGTGTCCCTTCATTTCTCCAGAATGCAAAGTTATCTTTTCTGAAGTCAGTTTCTGCTGGTTTTTTGCTCCTTCTGTAGAGAATTTGTGTTCATATTCTGCAACCACAACTTCCCAAACCAACAGTTTGGGAATATTCACACCTCTTACTGCCTGATTTGTTTGGAATTGAAACTGTTACATTCTTTGTGAAATTTGTGGGTATTTCATCTGCCTCGCACATGTAGCACAGCAGATGGAATAATTTTGTCATTGCTTGCTCTCCAAAGGCTATCGGTAGTTTTGACAGAATGTTGTCTACCCTTGGTCCTTGTTTAAGTGTAGGTCTTCAATGCTCAGTCAAACGCTTCTCACAGGATATCTCCCATGTTATCTTCATCTGTCTCTTCTTCCATTTCTATAATGTTGCCCTCAATTGTATCTCCCTTGTATAGACCCCCTACACACTGATAAGCCAAAACATCATGACCACTGCCCATCGCGATGTTGGATGCCACCTGATGGCATTACAGGCACACGACACACTCACAAGGGTATGTAAGTGGGGCGCCCATGCATATCTGGGATCACCCTAGTGAAGATATGGGTTGCAAATGGGAAAATACACTGAGATAAATGACTTTCACAGGGGGCAGTATTCAGGTGAATCACTTTAGCTGGGCTGCTATTTCCTAGTTAATTATTAATTATGGTATTTGAATTTTCAGTACACTTAAGGTACAATAAGAGCAGTTAAAACAGTGACTTTTTCATTCAGTACATACCTTGAGATTACCATGTGACATGTCTCATTACAGCATTCGCTGTCCAGCATAAAGTGTGATCTGGCCACTATTTGGGCATACCTGGACTCCCTGCAGCAGGAGGCTGAGACAATCAGAGCTAAGCACCACAAGGAAAGAGAGCTCATCCAGGAGACAACTGAACAGATCAGACTCCCGTAGGAGCAGCTAACACAGATGGTGAGTAGCTGCAGCAATCTCTATTGTGTAATATGTACTATTTCATTAAACTTTAGTTCCACAAGAGTTGTTGGTCCACCTCTATCTGTGCACAGATAAGGCAAAACGTAATGATCACTGCCCAGAGTGATACAGAATGTTGCCTGGTGGTATTGCTGGCGCATAATATGGTGAGGGAAGTATACCAGTAGGGCAGATATGAATGAGGGATCATTCTGGTGGTTATAGGGGTCACAAATAAGGAAATTGTCTGGAGAAAGTGACTTCAAAAGAAAGCAGTTTATTGCGGTTGGCCCATGGGACAAATTCTCATAAACAGTGAAGCTCGTGTGCTGTATGTGTGCTGCTGTTGTGTCTGTGGAAAGTGGTCGAGTTGGTGGTGAAGTGCCGCATGTCCTTGCATCTTCATAAAATTTGGAGATCAAATAGTTTCCCACTGTGTAGAGAAAAAGAGGTGGCAGCCTATAGCAGATCTGATGACAGAATATAGCACTGGCACAAAGCAAAGTTTATAAAAGCACTCAGTTGGGTGTACATTATCAAGAGTGGTCATTTGTAGCAGATCACCACTAAAATCTGCTGTTTCAAACTCATGACATTTGCATTAGATAGGCAGAGCGTACAGCGGTGGCCCAGTGCGGCGACTACTGTGGGGAAACTTGGTTTGGGAGTGAGGGGGATGATGGAAGGTAGGGTGGGGGAGTAACAGGTGCGATCGAGTACACGTTCGGTTAAGCGGTCGTTCGGTTGACCGACGTTCCGATAATCGACGCTCTACTGTACTAGGAAAGTTAGTGAGCAGGATTTTTGTCTATGTTCAGAGACCAGACACAAGCTAAAGTGAGAAATTGTGGAGCAAGATAATGAACTGACTCTGAAGTCAATACCAATAAATTTGGCTGATACAAAACTGATGGAAGTTCTCTATGATACTTTTGGGCATCACCTGTGCACCCCTGAAAGAGGGAAACTAAAACTTCATCACTAGAGAAGTCTATTCCTGTTTAGAACAAAAATTCATAAAAGTATATGAAAATGCACAACTAAGAAATGGAAAAACATGCATTTTTGAAGATGCGGAGTTGTCCTACCCATAGAAACACTAGACAAGATGAGACTGTGCTAAATTCATACTGCATTACATGGGGCTGCAGATGTTATTAAAATGGTGGTCATAAAGTACTTTAATGAGAATGGAATTTTAGTAATTACACCAAATAAAAAAATCCATTAGTGGGAGACAAGCTTTTAGCAGGTTCTTTCATAAACACTTCATCTATGGTTATGGACAAAATATAACAACCCTGTCTATGTAACAATATATCAAGTAAGAGATCCTTCTCGAAGAGCAGCATTCTGCAGCTTTTTTCAGAAATATTTCACATAGGGTAATGGATCGAATTTGATGACTTTGTATTTCTTGTCACTGTAAACATAGATAGCAGTGTGAGAGGAGCATTCTGCAGCTTCTTTCAGAAATATTCTCATAGGGTAATGGATGGAATGTGATGACTATGTATTTCTTGCCACTGTAAACAAAGATAGCAGTGTGAGAGGTGCTTCCTGCGGCTTCTTTCAGAAATATATCACATAGGATAATGGAACGAATGTGATGACTTTGTATTTCTACTCACTGTGTGTCCAGATACCAGTGTGTTAGGAGATTTCTGCAGCTTCTTTCAGTAATATATCAAATAGGGTAATGGATCAAATGTGATGACTTTGTATTTCCAGCCACTGTGCGTACAGATAGCAGTGTGAGAGGAGCTTTCTGCTGCTTCATTCAGAAATATTTCACATAGGGTAATGGATCGAATGTGATTACTTCGTATTTTTAGTCCCTGTGTGTACAGGTAGCAGTGTAAGAGGAGCTTTCTGCAGCTTCTTTCAGTAATATTCCTCATAGGGTAATGGTTCGAATGTGATGACTTTGTATTTGTAGTTACTGTGTTTCAAGATAACAGTGTGAGGGGAGCAAACTGCAGCCCCTTTCAGAAATATTTCTCATAGGGTAATGGATGGAATGTGATGACTTCGTATTTCTAGTCAGTGTAAACATAGATAGCAGTGTGAAAGGAGCCCTCTGCAGCTTCTTTCAGAAATATTTCTTATAGGGTAATGGATCAAATGTGATACTTTGAATTTCTAGTCACTGTGTGTACAGATAACAGTGAGATAGGAGCTTTCTGCTGTTTTGTTCAGAAATAATTCACACAGGGTAAACGATTGATTATGATCACTTTGTATTTCCAGCCACTGTGCGTACAGATAGCAGTGTGAGAGGAGCTTTCAGCAGATTCTTTCAGAAATAATTAACATAGGGTAATGGATCGAATGTGATTTTATATTTCTAGTCACTGTGTGTCCAGATAGCACTGTGAGAGGAGCTTTCTGAAGCTTCTTTCAGAAATATATCACATAGGGTAATGGATCAAATGTGTTGACTTTGTGTTTTTAGTCCCTGTGTGTCCAGATAACCGTGTGAGAGGAGCTTTCTGCAGCTTCTTACAGAAATATTTCTCATAGGGTAATGGATCGAATGTGATTACTTTGTATTTCATGTCGCTGTAAACATAGACATCAGTGGGAGAGGAGCTTTCTGCTGCTTCATTCAGAAATATTTCACACGGGGTAATGAATCAAATGTGATGACTTCGTGTTTTTAGTCCCTGTGTGTCCAGATAGCACTGTTACAGGAGCTTTCTGCAGCTTCTTTCAGAAATACTTGTCATAGGGTAATGGATCAAATGTGTTGACTTTGTATTTTTAGTCCCTGTGTGTCCAGATAACCATGTGAGAGGAGCTTTCGGCAGCTTCTTTCAGAAATATTTCACATAGGGTAGTGGACGAATGTGATGACTTTCTATTTCCAGCCACTGTGAGTACAGATAGCAGTGTGAGAGGAGCTTTCTGCAGCTTCTTTCAGAAATATTTCTCACAGGGTAATGGATCGATTGTGATGACTTGGCTTTTCTAGTCCCTGTGTGTCCCGATAGCACTGTGAGAGGAGCTTTCTGCAGATTCTTTCAGAAATATTTCACATAGGGTAATGGATCAAATGTGTTGACTTTGTATTTTTAGTCACTCTGTGTCCAGATAACCGTGTGAGAGGAGCTTTCTGCAGCTTCTTTCAGAAATATTTCACAATGGGTAATGGATCAAATGTGTTGACTTTGTATTTTTAGTCCCTGTGTGTCCAGATAACCGTGAGAGAGGAGCTTTCGGCAGCTTCTTTCATAAATATTTCACATAGGGTAATGGACGAATGTGATGACTTTCTATTTCCAGCCACTGTGAGTACAGATAGCAGTGTGAGAGGAGCTTTCTGCAGCTTCTTTCAGAAATATTTCTCACAGGGTAATGGACGAATGTGATGACTTGGCATTTCTAGTTCCTGTGTGTCCAGATAGCACTGTGAGAGGAGCTTTCTGCAGCTTCTTTCAGAAATATTTCACATAGGGTAATGGATCAAATGTGTTGACTTCGTATTTTTAGTCCATGTGTGTCCAGATAGCAGTGTGAGAGGAGCATTCTGCAGCTTCTTTCAGAAATATTTCTCACAGGCTAATGGATCGAATGTGATGACTTGGTATTTCTAGTCCCTGTGTGTCCAGATAGCACTGTGAGAGGAGCTTTCTGCAGCTTATTTCAGAAATATTTCACATAGGGTAATGGATCGAATGTGTTGACTTTGTATTTTTAGTCCCTGTGTGTCCAGATAACCGTGTGAGAGGAGCTTTTGGCAGCTTCTTTCAGAAATATTTCACATAGGGTAATGGACGAATGTGATGACTTTCTATTTCCAGCCACTGTGAGTACAGATAGCAGTGTGAGAGGAGCTTTCGGCAGCTTCTTTCAGAAATATTTCACATAGGGTAATGGATCAAATGTGTTGACTTTGTATTTTTAGTCCCTGTGTGTCCAGATAACCATGTGAGAGGAGCTTTCGGCAGCTTCTTTCATAAATATTTCACATAGGGTAATGGACGAATGTGATGACTTTCTATTTCCAGCCACTGTGAGTACAGATAGCAGTGTGAGAGGAGCTTTCTGCAGCTTCTTTCAGAAATATTTCTCACAGGGTAATGGACGAATGTGATGACTTGGCATTTCTAGTTCCTGTGTGTCCAGATAGCACTGTGAGAGGAGCTTTCTGCAGCTTCTTTCAGAAATATTTCACATAGGGTAATGGATCAAATGTGTTGACTTCGTATTTTTAGTCCATGTGTGTCCAGATAGCAGTGTGAGAGGAGCATTCTGCAGCTTCTTTCAGAAATATTTCACATAGGGTAATGGACGAATGTGATGACTTGGCATTTCTAGTCCCTGTGTGTCCAGATAGCACTGTGAGAGGAGCTTTCTGCAGCTTCTTTCAGAAATATTTCACATAGGGTAATGGATCAAATGTGTTGACTTCGTATTTTTAGTCCATGTGTGTCCAGATAGCAGTGTGAGAGGAGCATTCTGCAGCTTCTTTCAGAAATATTTCACACGGGGTGATGGACGAATGTGATGACTTCGAATTTTTAGTCCGTGTGTGTCCAGATAGCACTGTGAGAGGAGCTTTCTGCAGCTTCTTTCAGAAATATTTCACATAGGGTAATGGACGAATGTGATGACTTGGCATTTCTAGTCCCTGTGTGTCCAGATAGCACTGTGAGAGGAGCTTTCTGCAGCTTCTTTCAGAAATATTTCACATAGGGTAATGGA
Source organism: Schistocerca nitens (assembly GCF_023898315.1). NCBI lineage: Eukaryota > Metazoa > Arthropoda > Insecta > Orthoptera > Acrididae > Schistocerca > Schistocerca nitens. The sequence continues at coordinate 619,455,728 of NC_064620.1, read as the reverse complement.
TCGAATGTGTTGACTTTGTATTTTTAGTCCCTGTGTGTCCAGATAACCGTGTGAGAGGAGCTTTCTGCTGCTTCATTCAGAAATATTTCACATAGGGTAATGGATCAAATGTGTTGACTTTGTATTTTTAGTCCCTGTGTGTCAAGATAACTGTGTGAGAGGAGCTTTCTGCTGCTTCTTTCAGAAATATTTCACATAGGGTAATGGACGAATGTGATAACTTTCTATTTCCAGCCACTGTGAGTACAGATAGCAGTGTGAGAGGAGCTTTCTGCAGCTTCTTTCAGAAATATTTCTCATAGGGTAATGGATCGAATGTGATGACTTTGTATTTCATGTCGCTGTAAACATAGACATCAGTGGGAGCGGAGCTTTCTGCTGCTTCATTCAGAAATATTTCACATGGGGTAATGGACGAATGTGATGACTTGGCATTTCTAGTCCCTGTGTGTCCAGATAGCACTGTGAGAGGTGCTTTCTGCAGCTTCTTTCAGAAATATTTCACATAGGGTAATGGATCAAATGTGTTGACTTTGTATTTTTAGTCCCTGTGTGTCCAGATAACTGTGTGAGAGGAGCTTTCTGCAGCTTCTTTCAGAAATATTTCTCATAGGGTTATGGATCGAATGTGATGACTTTGTATTTCATGTCGCTGTAAACATAGACATCAGTGGGAGCGGAGCTTTCTGCTGCTTCATTCAGAAATATTTCACATGGGGTAATGGACGAATGTGATGACTTGGCATTTCTAGTCCCTGTGTGTCCAGATAGCACTGTGAGAGGAGCTTTCTGCTGCTTCATTCAGAAATATTTCACATAGGGTAATGGATCAAATGTGTTGACTTTGTATTTTTAGTCCCTGTGTGTCCAGATAACTGTGTGAGAGGAGCTTTCTGCAGCTTCTTTCAGAAATATTTCTCATAGGGTAATGGATCGAATGTGATGACTTTGTATTTCATGTCGCTGTAAACATAGACATCTGTGGGAGCGGAGCTTTCTGCTGCTTCATTCAGAAATATTTCACATGGGGTAATGGACGAATGTGATGACTTGGCATTTCTAGTCCCTGTGTGTCCAGATAGCACTGTGAGAGGAGCTTTCTGCAGCTTCATTCAGAAATATTTCACATAGGGTAATGGACGAATGTGATGACTTGGCATTTCTAGTCCCTGTGTGTCCAGATAGCACTGTGAGAGGAGCTTTCTGCTGCTTCATTCAGAAATATTTCACATGGGGTAATGGACGAATGTGATGACTTGGCATTTCTAGTCCCTGTGTGTCCAGATAGCACTGTGAGAGGAGCTTTCTGCAGCTTCATTCAGAAATATTTCACATAGGGTAATGGACGAATGTGATGACTTGGCATTTCTAGTCCCTGTGTGTCCAGATAGCACTGTGAGAGGAGCTTTCTGCTGCTTCATTCAGAAATATTTCACATAGGGTAATGGACGAATGTGATGACTTGGCATTTCTAGTCCCTGTGTGTCCAGATAGCACTGTGAGAGGAGCTTTCTGCAGCTTCTTTCAGAAATATTTCACATAGGGTAATGGATCAAATGTGTTGACTTTGTAATTTTTAGTCCCTGTGTGTCCAGATAACCGTGTGAGAGGAGCTTTCTGCTGCTTCTTTCAGAAATATTTCACATAGGGTAATGGACGAATGTGATAACTTTCTATTTCCAGCCACTGTGAGTACAGATAGCAGTGTGAGAGGAGCTTTCTGCAGCTTCTTTCAGAAATATTTCTCATAGGGTAATGGATCGAATGTGATGACTTTGTATTTCATGTCGCTGTAAACATAGACATCAGTGGGAGCGGAGCTTTCTGCTGCTTCATTCAGAAATATTTCACATGGGGTAATGGACGAATGTGATGACTTGGCATTTCTAGTCCCTGTGTGTCCAAATAGCACTGTGAGAGGAGCTTTCTGCAGCTTCTTTCAGAAATATTTCACATAGGGTAATGGATCAAATGTGTTGACTTTGTATTTTTAGTCCCTGTGTGTCCAGATAACTGTGTGAGAGGAGCTTTCTGCAGCTTCTTTCAGAAATATTTCTCATAGGATAATGGATCGAATGTGATGACTTTGTATTTCATGTCGCTGTAAACATAGACATCAGTGGGAGCGGAGCTTTCTGCTGCTTCATTCAGAAATACACTCCTGGAAATTGAAATAAGAACACCGTGAATTCATTGTCCCAGGAAGGGGAAACTTTATTGACACATTCCTGGGGTCAGATACATCACATGATCACACTGACAGAACCACAGGCACATAGACACAGGCAACAGAGCATGCACAATGTCGGCCCTAGTACAGTGTATATCCACCTTTCGCAGCAATGCAGGCTGCTATTCTCCCATGGAGACGATCGTAGAGATGCTGGATGTAGTCCTGTGGAACAGCTTGCCATGCCATTTCCACCTGGCGCCTCAGTTGGACCAGCGTTCGTGTTGGACGTGCAGACCGCGTGAGACGACGCTTCATCCAGTCCCAAACATGCTCAATGGGGGACAGATCCGGAGATCTTGCTGGCCAGGGTAGTTGACTTACACCTTCTAGAGCACGTTGGGTGGCACGGGGTACATGCAGACGTGCATTGTCCTGTTGGAACAGCAAGTTCCCTTGCCGGTCTAGGAATGGTAGAACGATGGGTTCGATGAAGGTTTGGATGTACCGTGCACTATTCAGTGTCCCCTCGACGATCACCAGTGGTGTACGGCCAGTGTAGGAGATAGCTCCCCACACCATGATGCCGGGTGTTGGCCCTGTGTGCCTCGGTCGTATGCAGTCCTGATTGTGGCGCTCACCTGCACGGCGCCAAACACGCATACGACCATCATTGGCACCAAGGCAGAAGCGACTCTCATCGCTGAAGACGACACGTCTCCATTCGTCCCTCCATTCACGACTGTCGCGACACCACTGGAGGCGGGGTGCACGTTGTTGGGGCGTGAGCGGAAGACGGCCTAACGGTGTGCGGGACCGTAGCCCAGCTTCATGGAGACGGTTGCGAATGGTCCTCGCCGATACCCCAGGAGCAACAGTGTCCCTAATTTGCTGGGAAGTGGCGGTGCGGTCCCCTACGGCACTGCGTAGGATCCTACGGTCTTGGCGTGCATCCGTGCGACGCTGCGGTCCGGTCCCAGGTCGACGGGCACGTCCACCTTCCGCCGACCACTGGCGACAACATCGATGTACTGTGGACACCTCACGCCCCACGTGTTGAGCAATTCGGCGGTACGTCCACCCGGCCTCCCGCATGCCCACTATACGCCCTCGCTCAAAGTCCGTCAACTGCACATACGGTTCACGTCCACGCTGTCGCGGCATGCTACCAGTGTTAAAGACTGCGATGGAGCTCCGTATGCCACGGCAAACTGGCTGACACTGACGGCGGCGGTGCACAAATGCTGCGCAGCTAGCGCCATTCGACGGCCAACACCGCGGTTCCTGGTGTGTCCACTGTGCCGTGCGTGTGATCATTGCTTGTACAGCCCTCTCGCAGTGTCCGGAGCAAGTATGGTGGGTCTGACACACCGGTGTCAATGTGTTCTTTTTTCCATTTCCAGGAGTGTATTTCACATGGTGTAATGGACGAATGTGATGACTTGGCATTTCTAGTCCCTGTGTGTCCAGATAGCACTGTGAGAGGAGCTTTCTGCAGCTTCATTCAGAAATATTTCACATAGGGTAATGGACGAATGTGATGACTTGGCATTTCTAGTCCCTGTGTGTCCAGATAGCACTGTGAGAGGAGCTTTCTGCTGCTTCATTCAGAAATATTTCACATAGGGTAATGGACGAATGTGATGTCTTGGCATTTCTAGTCCCTGTGTGTCCAGATAGCACTGTGAGAGGAGCCTTCTGCAGCTTCTTTCAGAAATATTTCACATAGGGTAATGGATCAAATGTGTTGACTTTGTATTTTTAGTCCCTGTGTGTCCAGATAACCGTGTGAGAGGAGCTTTCTGCTGCTTCTTTCAGAAATATTTCACATAGGGTAATGGACGAATGTGATAACTTTCTATTTCCAGCCACTGTGAGTACAGATAGCAGTGTGAGAGGAGCTTTCTGCAGCTTCTTTCAGAAATATTTCCATAGGGTAATGGATCGAATGTGATGACTTTGTATTTCATGTCGCTGTAAACATCGACATCAGTGGGAGCGGAGCTTTCTGCTGCTTCATTCAGAAATATTTCACATGGAGTAATGGACGAATGTGATGACTTGGCATTTCAAGTCCCTGTGTGTCCAGATAGCACTGTGAGAGGAGCTTTCTGCTGCTTCATTCAGAAATATTTCACATAGGGTAATGGACGAATGTGATGACTTGGCATTTCTAGTCCCTGTGTGTCCAGATAGCACTGTGAGAGGAGCTTTCTGCTGCTTCATTCAGAAATATTTCACATAGGGTAATGGATCAAATGTGTTGACTTTGTATTTTTAGTCCCTGTGTGTCCAGATAACCGTGTGAGAGGAGCTTTCTGCTGCTTCTTTCAGAAATATTTCACATAGGGTAATGGACGAACGTGATGACTTGGCATTTCTAGTCCCTGTGTGTCCAGATAGCACTGAGAGGAGCTTTCTGCAGCTTCTTTCAGAAATATTTCACATAGGGTAATGGATCAAATGTGTTGACTTCGTATTTTTAGTCCATGTGTGTCCAGATAGCAGTGTGAGAGGAGCATTCTGCAGCTTCTTTCAGAAATATTTCACATAGGGTAATGGACGAATGTGATGTCTTGGCATTTCTAGTCCCTGTGTGTCCAGATAGCACTGTGAGAGGAGCTTTCTGCAGCTTCTTTCAGAAATATTTCACATAGGGTAATGGATCAAATGTGTTGACTTTGTATTTTTAGTCCCTGTGTGTCCAGATAACCGTGTGAGAGGAGCTTTCTGCTGCTTCTTTCAGAAATATTTCACATAGGGTAATGGACGAATACGATAACTTTCTATTTCCAGCCACTGTGAGTACAGATAGCAGTGTGAGAGGAGCTTTCTGCAGCTTCTTTCAGAAATATTTCTCATAGCGTAATGGATCGAATGTGATGACTTTGTATTTCATGTCGCTGTAAACATAGACATCAGTGGGAGCGGAGCTTTCTGCTGCTTCATTCAGAAATATTTCACATGGGGTAATGGACGAATGTGATGACTTGGCATTTCTAGTCCCTGTGTGTCCAGATAGCACTGTGAGAGGAGCTTTCTGCAGCTTCTTTCAGAAATATTTCTCATAGGGTAAAGGATCGAATGTGATGACTTTGTATTTCATGTCGCTGTAAACATAGACATCAGTGGGAGCGGAGCTTTCTGCAGCTTCATTCAGAAACATTTCACATAGGGTAATGGACGAATGTGATGACTTGGCATTTCTAGTCCCTGTGTGTCCAGATAGCACTGTGAGAGGAGCTTTCTGCAGCTTCTTTCAGAAATATTTCCATAGGGTAATGGATCGAATGTGATGACTTTGTATTTCATGTCGCTGTAAACATAGACATCAGTGGGAGCGGAGCTTTCTGCTGCTTCATTCAGAAATATTTCACATGGAGTAATGGACGAATGTGATGATTTGGCATTTCTAGTCCCTGTGTGTCCAGATAGCACTGTGAGAGGAGCTTTCTGCAGCTTCATTCAGAAATATTTCACATAGGGTAATGGACGAATGTGATGACTTGGCATTTCTAGTCCCTGTGTGTCCAGATAGCACTGTGAGAGGAGCTTTCTGCTGCTTCATTCAGAAACATTTCACATAGGGTAATGGACGAATGTGATGACTTGGCATTTCTAGTCCCTGTGTGTCCAGATAGCACTGTGAGAGGAGCTTTCTGCTGCTTCATTCAGAAATATTTCACATAGGGTCATGGACGAATGTGATGACTTGGCATTTCTAGTCCCTGTGTGTCCAGATAGCACTGTGAGAGGAGCTTTCTGCTGCTTCATTCAGAAATACTTCACATGGGCTAATGGACGAATGTGATGACTTGGCATTTCTAGTCCCTGTGTGTCCAGATAGCACTGTGAGAGGAGCTTTCTGCTGCTTCATTCAGAAATATTTCACATAGGGTAATGGACGAATGTGATGACTTGGCATTTCTAGTCCCTGTGTGTCCAGATAGCACTGTGAGAGGAGCTTTCTGCTGCTTCATTCAGAAATATTTCACATAGGGTAATGGATCAAATGTGTTGACTTTGTATTTTTAGTCCCTGTGTGTCCAGATAACTGTGTGAGAGGAGCTTTCTGCAGCTTCTTTCAGAAATATTTCACATAGGGTAATGGATCGAATGTGATGACTTTGTATTTCATGTCGCTGTAAACATAGACATCAGTGGGAGCGGAGCTTTCTGCTGCTTCATTCAGAAATATTTCACATGGGGTAATGGACGAATGTGATGACTTGGCATTTCTAGTCCCTGTGTGTCCAGATAGCACTGTGAGAGGAGCTTTCTGCAGCTTCATTCAGAAATATTTCACATAGGGTAATGGACGAATGTGATGACTTGGCATTTCTAGTCCCTGTGTGTCCAGATAGCACTGTGAGAGGAGCTTTCTGCTGCTTCATTCAGAAATATTTCACATAGGGTAATGGACGAATGTGATGACTTCGCATTTCTAGTCCCTGTGTGTCCAGATAGCACTGTGAGAGGAGCATTCTGCTGCTTCATTCAGAAATATTTCACATAGGGTCATGGACGAATGTGATGACTTGGCATTTCTAGTCCCTGTGTGTCCAGATAGCACTGTGAGAGGAGCTTTCTGCTGCTTCATTCAGAAATACTTCACATGGGCTAATGGACGAATGTGATGACTTGGCATTTCTAGTCCCTGTGTGTCCAGATAGCACTGTGAGAGGAGCTTTCTGCTGCTTCATTCAGAAATATTTCACATAGGGTAATGGACGAATGTGATGACTTGGCATTTCTAGTCCCTGTGTGTCCAGATAGCACTGTGAGAGGAGCTTTCTGCTGCTTCATTCAGAAATATTTCACATAGGGTAATGGATCAAATGTGTTGACTTTGTATTTTTAGTCCCTGTGTGTCCAGATAACTGTGTGAGAGGAGCTTTCTGCAGCTTCTTTCAGAAATATTTCACATAGGGTAATGGATCAAATGTGTTGACTTTGTAATTTTTAGTCCCTGTGTGTCCAGATAACCGTGTGAGAGGAGCTTTCTGCTGCTTCTTTCAGAAATATTTCACATAGGGTAATGGACGAATGTGATAACTTTCTATTTCCAGCCACTGTGAGTACAGATAGCAGTGTGAGAGGAGCTTTCTGCAGCTTCTTTCTGAAATATTTCTCATAGGGTAATGGATCGAATGTGATGACTTTGTATTTCATGTCGCTGTAAACATAGACATCAGTGGGAGCGGAGCTTTCTGCAGCTTCATTCAGAAATATTTCACATAGGGTAATGGACGAATGTGATGACTTGGCATTTCTAGTCCCTGTGTGTCCAGATAGCACTATGAGAGGAGCTTTCTGCTGCTTCATTCAGAAATATTTCACATACGGTAATGGACGAATGTGATGACTTGGCATTTCTAGTCCCTGTGTGTCCAGATAGCACTGTGAGAGGAGCTTTCTGCTACTTCATTCAGAAATATTTCACATAGGGTAATGGATCAAATGTGTTGACTTTGTATTTTTAGTCCCTGTGTGTCCAGATAACCGTGTGAGAGGAGCTTTCTGCTGCTTCTTTCAGAAATATTTCACATAGGGTAATGGACGAATGTGATAACTTTCTATTTCCAGCCACTGTGAGTACAGATAGCAGTGTGAGAGGAGCTTTATGCAGCTTCTTTCAGAAATATTTCTCATAGGGTAATGGATCGAATGTGATGACTTTGTATTTCATGTCGCTGTAAACATAGACATCAGTGGGAGCGGAGCTTTCTGCTGCTTCATTCAGAAATATTTCACATGGAGTAATGGACGAATGTGATGACTTGGCATTTCTAGTCCCTGTGTGTCCAGATAGCACTGTGAGAGGAGCTTTCTGCTGCTTCATTCAGAAATATTTCACATAGGGTAATGGATCAAATGTGTTGACTTTGTATTTTTAGTCCCTGTGTGTCCAGATAACTGTGTGAGAGGAGCTTTCTGCAGCTTCTTTCAGAAATATTTCACATAGGGTAATGGATCGAATGTGATGACTTTGTATTTCATGTCGCTGTAAACATAGACATCAGTGGGAGCGGAGCTTTCTGCTGCTTCATTCAGAAATATTTCACATGGGGTAATGGACGAATGTGATGACTTGGCATTTCTAGTCCCTGTGTGTCCAGATAGCACTGTGAGAGGAGCTTTCTGCAGCTTCATTCAGAAATATTTCACATAGGGTAATGGACGAATGTGATGACTTGGCATTTCTAGTCCCTGTGTGTCCAGATAGCACTGTGAGAGGAGCTTTCTGCTGCTTCATTCAGAAATATTTCACATAGGGTAATGGACGAATGTGATGACTTCGCATTTCTAGTCCCTGTGTGTCCAGATAGCACTGTGAGAGGAGCATTCTGCTGCTTCATTCAGAAATATTTCACATAGGGTCATGGACGAATGTGATGACTTGGCATTTCTAGTCCCTGTGTGTCCAGATAGCACTGTGAGAGGAGCTTTCTGCTGCTTCATTCAGAAATACTTCACATGGGCTAATGGACGAATGTGATGACTTGGCATTTCTAGTCCCTGTGTGTCCAGATAACACTGTGAGAGGAGCTTTCTGCTGCTCCATTCAGAAATATTTCACATAGGGTAATGGACGAATGTGATGACTTGGCATTTCTAGTCCCTGTGTGTCCAGATAGCACTGTGAGAGGAGCTTTCTGCTGCTTCATTCAGAAATATTTCACATAGGGTAATAGATCAAATGTGTTGACTTTGTATTTTTAGTCCCTGTGTGTCCAGATAACTGTGTGAGAGGAGCTTTCTGCAGCTTCTTTCAGAAATATTTCACATAGGGTAATGGATCAAATGTGTTGACTTTGTAATTTTTAGTCCCTGTGTGTCCAGATAACCGTGTGAGAGGAGCTTTCTGCTGCTTCTTTCAGAAATATTTCACATAGGGTAATGGACGAATGTGATAACTTTCTATTTCCAGCCACTGTGAGTACAGATAGCAGTGTGAGAGGAGCTTTCTGCAGCTTCTTTCAGAAATATTTCTCATAGGGTAATGGATCGAATGTGATGACTTTGTATTTCATGTCGCTGTAAACATAGACATCAGTGGGAGTGGAGCTTTCTGCTGCTTCATTCAGAAATATTTCACATGGGGTAATGGACGAATGTGATGACTTGGCATTTCTAGTCCCTGTGTGTCCAGATAGCACTGTGAGAGGAGCTTTCTGCTGCTTCATTCAGAAATATTTCACATAGGGTAATGGACGAATGTGATGACTTGGCATTTCTAGTCCCTGTGTGTCCAGATAGCACTGTGAGAGGAGCTTTCTGCTGCTTCATTCAGAAATATTTCACATAGGGTAATGGATCAAATGTGTTGACTTTGTATTTTTAGTCCCTGTGTGTCCAGATAACCGTGTGAAAGGAGCTTTCTGCTGCTTCTTTCAGAAATATTTCACATAGGGTAATGGACGAACGTGATGACTTGGCATTTCTAGTCCCTGTGTGTCCAGATAGCACTGAGAGGAGCTTTCTGCAGCTTCTTTCAGAAATATTTCACATAGGGTAATGGATCAAATGTGTTGACTTCGTATTTTTAGTCCATGTGTGTCCAGATAGCAGTGTGAGAGGAGCATTCTGCAGCTTCTTTCAGAAATATTTCACATAGGGTAATGGACGAATGTGATGTCTTGGCATTTCTAGTCCCTGTGTGTCCAGATAGCACTGTGAGAGGAGCTTTCTGCAGCTTCTTTCAGAAATATTTCACATAGGGTAATGGATCGAATGTGATGACTTTGTATTTCATGTCGCTGTAAACATAGACATCAGTGGGAGCGGAGCTTTCTGCAGCTTCATTCAGAAATATTTCACATAGGGTAATGGACGAATGTGATGACTTGGCATTTCTAGTCCCTGTGTGTCCAGATAGCACTATGAGAGGAGCTTTCTGCTGCTTCATTCAGAAATATTTCACATAGGGTAATGGACGAATGTGATGACTTGGCATTTCTAGTCCCTGTGTGTCCAGATAGCACTGTGAGAGGAGCTTTCTGCTACTTCATTCAGAAATATTTCACATAGGGTAATGGATCAAATGTGTTGACTTTGTATTTTTAGTCCCTGTGTGTCCAGATAACCGTGTGAGAGGAGCTTTCTGCTGCTTCTTTCAGAAATATTTCACATAGGGTAATGGACGAATGTGATAACTTTCTATTTCCAGCCACTGTGAGTACAGATAGCAGTGTGAGAGGAGCTTTATGCAGCTTCTTTCAGAAATATTTCTCATAGGGTTATGGATCGAATGTGATGACTTTGTATTTCATGTCGCTGTAAACATAGACATCAGTGGGAGCGGAGCTTTCTGCTGCTTCATTCAGAAATATTTCACATGGAGTAATGGACGAATGTGATGACTTGGCATTTCTAGTCCCTGTGTGTCCAGATAGCACTGTGAGAGGAGCTTTCTGCAGCTTCTTTCAGAATTATTTCTCATAGGGTAATGGATCGAATGTGATGACTTTGTATTTCATGTCGCTGTAAACATAGACATCAGTGGGAGCGGAGCTTTCTGCAGCTTCATTCAGAAATATTTCACATGGGGTAATGGACGAATGTGATGACTTCGAATTTTTAGTCCGTGTGTGTCCAGATAGCACTGTGAGAGGAGCTTTCTGCTGCTTCATTCAGAAATATTTCACATAGGGTAATGGATCAAATGTGTTGAATTCGTATTTTTAGTCCATGTGTGTCCAGATAGCAGTGTGAGAGGAGCATTCTGCAGCTTCTTACAGAAATATTTCACACGGGGTAATGGACGAATGTGATGACTTCGAATTTTTAGTCCGTGTGTGTCCAGATAGCACTGTGGGAGGAGCTTTCTGCAGCTTCTTTCAGAAATATTTCACATAGGGTAATGGACGAATGTGATGACTTGGCATTTCTAGTCCCTTTGTGTCCAGATACCACTGTGAGAGGAGATTTCTGCAGCTTCTTTCAGAAATATTTCACATAGGGTAATGGATCAAATGTGTTGACTTCGTATTTTTAGTCCATGTGTGTCCAGATAGCAGTGTGAGAGGAGCATTCTGCAGCTTCTTTCAGAAATATTTCACATAGGGTAATGGATCAAATGTGTTGACTTTGTATTTTTAGTCCCTGTGTGTCCAGATAACCGTGTGAGAGGAGCTTTCTGCTGCTTCTTTCAGAAATATTTCACATAGGGTAATGGACGAATGTGATAACTTTCTATTTCCAGCCACTGTGAGTACAGATAGCAGTGAGAGAGGAGCATTTTGCAGCTTCTTTCAGAAATATTTCACATGGGGTAATGGATCAAATGTGTTGACTTTGTATTTTTAGTCCCTGTGTGTCCAGATAACCGTGTGAGAGGAGCTTTCTGCTGCTTCTTTCAGAAATATTTCACATAGGGTAATGGACGAATGTGATAACTTTCTATTTCCTGCCACTGTGAGTACAGATAGCAGTGTGAGAGGAGCTTTCTGCAGCTTCTTTCAGAAATATTTCTCATAGGGTAATGGATCGAATGTGATTACTTTGTATTTCATGTCGCTGTAAACATAGACATCAGTGGGAGAGGAGCTTTCTGCTGCTTCATTCAGAAATATTTCACACGGGGTAATGAATCAAATGTGATGACTTCGTGTTTTTTGACCCTGTGTGTCCAGATAGCACTGTGAGAGGAGCTTTCTGCAGCTTCTTTCAGAAATACTTGTCATAGGGTAACGGATCAAATGTGTTGACTTTGTATTTTTAGTCCCTGTGTGTCCAGATAACCATGTGAGAGGAGCTTTCGGCAGATTCTTTCAGAAATATTTCACATAGGGTAGTGGACGAATGTGATGACTTTCTATTTCCAGCCACTGTGAGTACAGATAGCAGTGTGAGAGGAGCTTTCTGCAGCTTCTTTCAGAAATATTTCTCACAGGGTAATGGATCGAATGTGATGACTTGGAATATCTAATCCCTGTGTGTCCAGATAGCACTGTGAGAGGAGCTTTCTGCAGCTTCTTTCAGAAATATTTCACATAGGGTAATGGATCTAATGTGTTGACTTTGTAGTTTTAATCCCTGTGTGTCCAGATAACTTTGTGAGAGGAGCTTTCTGCAGCTTCTTTCAGAAATATTTCTCATAGTGTAATGGATCAAATGTGATTACTTTGTATTTCATGTCTCTGTAAACATAGACATCAGTGGGAGAGGAGCTTTCTGCTGCTTCATTCAGAAATATTTCACATAGGGTAATGGACGAATGTGATAACTTTCTATTTCCAGCCACTGTGAGTACAGATAGCAGTGTGAGAGGAGCTTTCGGCAGCTTCTTTCAGAAATATTTCACATAGGGTAATGGATCAAATGTGTTGACTTTGTATTTTTAGTCCCTGTGTGTCCAGATAACCATGTGAGAGGAGCTTTCGGCAGCTTCTTTCAGAAATATTCCACATAGGGTAATGGACGAATGTGATGACTTGGAATATCTAGTCCCTGTGTGCAGATAGCACTGTGAGAGGAGCTTTCTGCAGCTTCTTTCAGAAATATTTCACATAGGGTAATGGATCAAATGTGTTGACTTTGTATTTTTAATCCCTGTGTGTCCAGATAACTGTGTGAGAGGAGCTTTCTGCAGCTTCTTTCAGAAATATTTCTCATAGGGTAATGGATCGAATGTGATTCCTTTGTATTTCATGTCGCTGTAAACATAGACATCAGTGGGAGAGGAGCTTTCTGCTGCTTCATTCAGAAATATTTCTCACAGGGTAATGGATCGATTGTGATGACTTGGCATTTCTAGTCCCTGTGTGTCCAGATAGCACTGTGAGAGGAGCTTTCTGCAGCTTCTTTCAGAAATATTTCACATAGGGTAATCGATCAAATGTGTTGACTTTGTATTTTTAGTCCCTGTGTGTCCAGATAACTGTGTGAGAGGAGCTTTCTGCAGCTTCTTTCAGAAATATTTCTCATAGGGTAATGGATCGAATGTGATTACTTTGTATTTCATGCCGCTCTTAACATAGACATCAGTGGGAGAGGAGCATTCTGCTGCTTCATTCAGAAATATTTCTCACAGGGTAATGGATCGATTGTGATGACTTGGCATTTCTAGTCCCTGTGTGTCCAGATAGCACTGTGAGAGGAGCTTTCTGCAGCTTCTTTCAGAAATATTTCACATAGGGTAATGGATCAAATGTGTTGACTTCATGTTTTTAGTCCCTGTGTGTCCAGATAGCACTGTGAGGGGAGCTCTCTGCAGCTTCTTCCAGTAATATTTCTCATAGGGTAATGGATCGACTGTGATTACTTTGTATTTCATGTCGCTGTAAACACAGACGTCAGTGTGAGAGGAGCTTTCTGCAGCTTCTTTCAGAAATATTTCACATAGGGTAATGAATCAAATGTGATGACTTTTGTACTAGTCATTGTGTGAGTAGAGAACAGTGTGAGTGGAGCCTTCTGCGTCTTGTTTCAGGAATATTTTACATAGGGCAATGGATCGACTGCGATGGCTTTGTATTTCTAGTTACTGTAAATATGGAGAGCTTTGTAAGTGGAGTTTTCCACAGCTTCTATTGGTAATATTTCACATAGGGTAGTGGATCGAATGTGATGACTTTGTCTTTCCAGCAAATGTGCGAACAGATAGCAGTGTGAGAACAGCTTTTATGCAGCTTCGTACAGAAATATATCACATAGGCTAATGGATCGAATGTGATGACTTTATATTTCTAGTCACTGTGCGTACAGATAGCAGTATGAGAGGAGCTTTCTGCAGCTTCTTTCAGTAATATATTAAATAGGGTAATGGATCGAATGTGATGACTTTGTATTGATAGTCACTGTGCGTACGGATAGCAGTGTGAAAGGATCTTTCTGCAGCTTCTTTCAGAAATATTTCTCATACGGGAAATAGATCGAAAGTGATGACTTTGTATTTCCAGACACTGTGCGTACAGACAGCAGTGTCGGAAGAGATTTCTGCAGCTTCTTTCAGAAAAATTCCTCATAGGGTAGTGGATCGAATGTGATGACTTTGTATTTTTAGTCCCTGTGTGTCCAGATAGCACTGTGAGAGGAGCTTTCTGCAGCTTCTTTCAGAAATATTTCACATAGGGTAATGGATCAAATGAGTTGACTTTGTGTTTTTAGTCCCTGTGTGTCCAGATAACCGTGTGAGAGGAGCTTTCAGCAGCTACTTTCAGAAATATTTCACATAGGGTAATGGATGAATGTGATGACTTTCTATTCCCAGCCACTGTGAGTACAGATAGTAGTGTGAGAGGAGCTTTCTGCAGCTTCTTTCAGAAATATTTCTCACAGGGTAATGGATTGAATGTGATGACTTTCTATTTCCAGCAACTGTGAGTACAGATAGCAGTGTGAGAGGAGCTTTCTGCAGCTTCTTTCAGAAATATTTCACATAGGTTAATGGATCAAATGTATTGACTTTGTATTTTTAGTCCCTGTGTGTCCTGATAACCGTGTGAGAGGAGCTTTCTGCAGCTTCTTTCAGAAATATTTCACATAGGGTAATGGATCAAATGTGTTGACTTTGTATTTTTAGTCCCTGTGTGTCCAGATAACCATGTGAGATGACCTTTCTGCAGCTTCTTTCAGAAATATTTCACATAGGGTAATGGATCAAATGTGTTTGCTTTGTATTTTTAGTGCCTGTGTGTCCAGATAACCGTGTGAGACGAGCTTTCGGCAGGTCCTTTCAGAAATATCTCACATAGGGTAATGGACGAATGTGATGGCTTTCTATTTCCAGCCACTGTGAGTACAGATAGCAGTGTGAGAGGAGCTTTCTGCTGCTTCTTTCAGAAATATTTCTCACAGGGTAATGGATCGAATGTGATGACTTGGCATTTCTAGTCCCTGTGTGTCCAGATAGCACTGTGAGAGGAGCTTTCTGCAGCTTCTTTCAGAAATATTTCACGTAGGGTAATGGACGACTGTAATGACTTGGCATTTCTAGTCCCTGTGTGTCCAGATAGCACTGTGAGAGGAGCTTTCTGCAGCTTCTTTCAGAAATATTTCACATAGGGTAATGGATCAAATGTATTCACTTCATGTTTTTAGTCCCTGTGTGTCCAGATAGCACTGTGAGAGGAGCTTTCTGCAGCTTCTTTCAGAAATATTTCACATAGGGTAATGGATCAAATGTGTTGACTTTGTATTTTTAGTCCCTGTGTGTCCAGATAACCGTGTGAGAGGAGCTTTCTGCAGCTTCTTTCAGAAATATTCCACATAAGGTAATGGACGAATGTGATGACTTGGCATTTCTTGTCCCTGTGTGTCCAGATAGCACTGTGAGAGGAGCTTTCTGCAGCTTCTTTCAGAAATATTTCACATAGGGTAATGGATCAAATGTGTTGACTTAATGTTTTTAGTCCCTGTGTGTCCAGATAGCACTGTGAGAGGAGCTTTCTGCAGCTTCTTTCAGAAATATTTCTCATAGGGTAATGGATCGAATGTGATTACTTTGTATTTCATGTCGCTGTAAACACAGACATCAGTGTGAAAGGAGCTTTCTGCAGCTTCTTTCAGAAATATTTCACATAGGTTAATGGATCAAATGTGTTGACTTTGTATTTTCAGTCCCTGTGTGTCCAGATAACCGTGTGAGAGGAGCTTTCTGCAGCTTCTTTCAGAAATATTTCACATAGGTTAATGGATCAAATGTGTTGACTTTGTATTTTTAGTCCCTGTGTGTCCTGATAACTGTGTGAGAGGAGATTTCTGCAGCTTCTTTCAGAAATATTTCACATAGGGTAATGGATCAAATGTGTTGGCTTTGTATTTTTAGTCCCTGTGTGTCCAGATAACTGTGTGAGACAAGCTTTCGGCAGGTTCTTTCAGAAATATTTCACATAGGGTAATGGACGAATGTGATGACTTGGCATTTATAGTCCCTGTGTGTACAGATAGCACTGTGAGGGGAGCTTTCTGCAGCTTCTTTCAGAAATATTTCACATAGAGTAATGGATCAAATGTGTTGACTTTGTATTTTTAGTCCCTGTGTGTCCAGATAACCGTGTGAGAGGAGCTTTCTGCAGCTTCTTTCAGAAATATTTCACATAGGGTAATGGATCTAATGTGTTGACTTTGTATTTTTAGTCCCTGTGTGTCCAGATAACCGTGTGAGAGGAGCTTTCTGCAGCTTCTTTCAGAAATATTCCACATAGGGTAATGGATGAATGTGATGACTTAGCATTTCTAGTCCCTGTGTGTCCACATAGCACTGTGAGACGAGCTTTCTGCAGCTTCTTTCGGAAATATTTCACATAGGGTAATGGATCAAATGCGATGACTTTATACTTCCAGCAAATGTGTATACAGATAGCAGTGTGAGAACAGCTTTCTGCAGCTTCTTTCAGAAATACTTGTCATAGGGTAATGGATCGAATGTGATTACTTTGTATTTCACGTCGCTGTAAACATAGACATCAGTGGGAGAGGAGCTTTCTGCTGCTTCATCCAGAAATATTTCACATAGGGTAATGAATCAAATGTGATGACTTCGTATTTTTAGTCCCTGTGCATCCAGATAGCAGTTAGAGAGGAGATTTCTGCAGCTTCTTTCAGAAATATTTCTCACAGGGTAATGATTCAAATGTGATGACTTGGCATTTCTAGTCCCTGTGTGTCCAGATAGCACTGTGAGAGGAGCTTTCTGCAGCTTCTTTCAGAAATATTTCACATAGGGTAATGGATCAAATGTGTTGGCTTTGTATTTTTAGTCCCTGTGTGTCCAGATAACCGTGTGAGAAGAGCTTTCTCCAGCTTCTTTCAGAAATATTTCATATAGGGTAATGGATCAAATGTGTTGGCTTTGTATTTTTAGTCCCTGTGTGTCCAGATAACCGTGTGAGACGAGCTTTCGGCAGGTTCTTTCAGAAATATTTCACATAGGGTAATGGACGAATGTGATGACTTGGCATTTATAGTCCCTGTGTGTACAGATAGCACTGTGAGAGGAACTTTCTGCAGCTTCTTTCAGAAATATTTCACATAGAGTAATGGATCAAATGTGTTGACTTTGTATTTTTAGTCCCTGTGTGTCCAGATAACCGTGTGAGAGGAGCTTTCTGCAGCTTCTTTCAGAAATATTCCACATAGGGTAATGGATGAATGTGATGACTTGGCATTTCTAGTCCCTGTGTGTCCAGATAGCACTGTGAGAGGAGCATTCTGCAGCTTCATTCAGAAATATTTCACATAGGGTAATGGATCAAATGCGATGACTTTATACTTCCAGCAAATGTGTATACAGATAGCAGTGTGAGAACAGCTTTCTGCAGCTTCTTTCAGAAATATTTCTCATAGGGTAATGGATCAAATGTGATTACTTTGTATTTCATGTCGCTGTAAACATAGACATCAGTGGGAGTGGAGCTTTCTGCAGCTTCATTCAGAAATATTTCACATAGGGTAATGAATCAAATGTGATGACTTCGTATTTTTAGTCCCTGTGTGTCCAGATAGCACTATGAGAGGAGCTTTCTGCAGCTTCTTTCAGAAATATTTCACATAGGGTAATGGATCAAATGTGTTGACTTTGTATTTTTAGTCCCTGTGTGTCCAGATAACCGTGTGAGAGGAGCATTCAGCAGCTTCTTTCAGAAATATTTCACATAGGGTAATGGACAAATGTTATGACTTCCTATTTCCAGCCACTGTGAGTACAGATAGCATTGTGAGAGGAGCTTTCTGCAGGTTCTTTCAGAAATATTTCTCACAGGGTAATGGTTCGAATGTGATGACTTGGCATTTCTAGTCCCTGTGTGTCCAGATAGCACTGTGAGAGGAGCTTTCTGCAGCTTCTTTCAGAAATATTTCACATAGGGTAATGGATCAAATGTGTTGACTTTGTATTTTTAGTCCCTGTGTGTCCAGATAACCGTGTGAGATAAGCTTTCTGCAGCTTCTTTCAGAAATATTTCACATTGGGTACTTGACGAATGTGATGACTTTCTATTTCCAGCCACTGTGAGTACAGATAGCAGTGTGAGAGGAGCATTCTGCAGCTTCTTTCAGAAATATTTCTCACAGGGTAATCGATCGAATGTGATGACTTTGTATTTCATGTCTCTGTAAACATAGACATCAGTGTGAAAGGAGCTTTCTGGAGCTTCTTTCAGAAATATTTCACATAGGTTAATGGATCAAATGTGTTGGCTTTGTATTTTTAGTCCCTGTGTGTCCAGATAACCGTGTGAGACGAGCTTTCGGCAGGTTCATTCAGAAATATTTCACATAGGGTAATGGACGAATGTGATGACTTGGCATTTATAGTCCCTGTGTGTACAGATAGCACTGTGAGGGGAGCTTTCTGCAGCTTCTTTCAGAAATATTTCACATAGAGTAATGGATCAAATGTGTTGACTTTGTATTTTTAGTCCCTGTGTGTCCAGATAACCGTGTGAGAGGAGCTTTCTGCAGCTTCTTTCAGAAATATTTCACATAGGGTAATGAATCTAATGTGTTGACTTTGTATTTTTAGTCCCTGTGTGTCCAGATAACCGTGAGAGAGGAGCTTTCTGCAGCTTCTTTCAGAAATATTCCACATAGGGTAATGGATGAATGTGATGACTTAGCATTTCTAGTCCCTGTGTGTCCAGATAGCACTGTGAGACGAGCTTTCTGCAGCTTCTTTCAGAAATATTTCACATAGGGTAATGGATCAAATGCGATGACTTTATACTTCCAGCAAATGTGTATACAGATAGCAGTGTGAGAACAGCTTTCTGAAGCTTCTTTCAGAAATATTTCTCATAGGGTAATGGATCAAATGTGATTACTTTGTATTTCATGTCGCTGTAAACATAGACATCAGTGGGAGTGGAGCTTTCTGCTGCTTCATTCAGAAATATTTCACATGGGGTAATGAATCAAATGTGTTGACTTCATGTTTTTAGTCCCTGTGTGTCCATATAGCACTGTGAGAGGAGCTTTCTGCAGCTTCTTTCAGAAATATTTCTCGTAGGGTAATGGATTGAATGTGATTACTTTGTATTTCATGTCGCTGTAAACACAGACATCAGTGTGAAAGGAGCTTTCTGGAGCTTCTTTCAGAAATATTTCACATAGGTTAATGGATCAAATGTGTTGACTTTGTATTTTTAATCCCTGTGTGTCCAGATAGCACTGTGAGAGGAGCTTTCTGCAGCTTCTTTCAGAAATTTTTCTCACAGGGTAATGGATCGAATGTGATGACTTGGCATTTCTATTCCCTGTGTGTCCAGATAGCACTGTGAGAGGAGCTTTCTGCAGCTTCTTTCAGAAATATTTCACATAGGGTAATGGATCAAATGTGTTGACTTAGTATTTTTAGTCCCTGTGTGTCCAGATAACCGTGTGAGAGGAGCTTTCTGCAGCTTCTTTCAGAAATATTTCTCATAGGGTAATGGATCGAATGTGTTGACTATGTATTTTTAGTCCCTGTGTGTACAGATAACCATGTGAGAGGAGCTTTCTGCAGCTTCTTTCAGAAATATTCTCATAGGGTAATGGATCGAATGTGATTACTTTGTATTTCATGTCGCTGTAAACATAGACATCAGTGGGAGCGGAGCTTTCTGCAGCTTCTTTCAGAAATATTTCACATAGGGTAATGGATCAATTGTGTTGACTTTGTATTTTTAGTCCCTGTGTGTCCAGATAACCATGTGAGAGGAGCTTTCTGCAGCTTCTTTCAGAAATTTTTCTCACAGGGTAATGGATCGAATGTGATGACTTGGCGTTTCTATTCCCTGTGTGTCCAGATAGCACTGTGAGAGGAGCTTTCTGCAGCTTCTTTCAGAAATATTTCTCATAGGGTAATGGATCGATTGTGTTGACTTTGTATTTTTAGTCCCTGTGTGTCCAGATAACCATGTGAGATGACCTTTCTGCAGCTTCTTTCAGAAATATTTCACATAGGTTAATGGATCAAATGTGTTGACTTTGTATTTTTAGTCCCTGTGTGTCCAGATAACCGTGTGAGATGATCTTTCTGCAGCTTCTTTCAGAAATATTTCACATAGGTTAATGGATCAAATGTGTTGACTTTGTATTTTTAGTCCCTGTGTGTCCAGATAACCGTGTGAGAGGAGCTTTCTGCAGCTTCTTTCAGAAATATTTCACATAGGGTAATGGATCAAATGTGTTGACTTTGTATTTTTAGTCCCTGTGTGTCCAGATAACCATGTGAGATGACCTTTCTGCAGCTTCTTTCAGAAATATTTCACATAGGGTAATGGATCAAATGTGTTTGCTTTGTATTTTTAGGCCCTGTGTGTCCAGATAACCGTGTGAGACGATTTTCGGCAGGTCCTTTCAGAAATATTTCACATAGGGTAATGGACGAATGTGATGGCTTTCTATTTCCAGCCACTGTGAGTACAGATAGCAGTGTGAGAGGAGCTTTCTGCTGCTTCTTTCGGAAATATTTCTCACAGGGTAATGGATCGAATGTGATGACTTGGCATTTCTAGTCCCTGTGTGTCCAGATAGCACTGTGAGAGGAGCTTTCTGCAGCTTCTTTCAGAAATATTTCACATAGGGTAATGGATCAAATGTGTTGGCTTTGTATTTTTAGTCCCTGTGTGTCCAGATAACCGTGTGAGATGAGCTTTCGGCAGGTTCTTTCAGAAATATTTCACATAGGGTTATGGACGAATGTGATGACTTTCTATTTCCAGCCACTGTGAGTACAGATAGCAGTGTGAGAGGAGCTTTCTGCAGCTTCTTTCACAAATATTTCTCGCAGGGTAATGGATCAAATGTGATGACTTGGCATTTCTAGACCCTGTGTGTCCAGATAGCACTGTGAGAGGAGCTTTCTCCAGCTTCTTTCAGAAATATTTCTCACAGGGTAATGGATCGAATGTGATGACTTGGTATTTCTACTCCCTGTGTGTCCAGATAACCGTGAGAGAGGAGCTTTCTGCAGCTTCTTTCAGAAATATTTCACATAGAGTAGTGGATCAAATGTGTTGACTTTGTATTTTTAGTCCCTGTGTGTCCAGATAACCGTGTGAGAGGAGCTTTCTGCAGCTTCTTTCAGAAATATTCCACATAGGGTAATGGACGAATGTGATAACTTGGCATTTCTAGTCCCTGTGTGTCCAGATAGCACTGTGAGAGGAGCTTTCTGCAGCTTCTTTCAGAAATATTTCACATAGTGTAATGGATCAAATGTGTTGACTTTGTATTTTTAGTCCCTGTGTGTCCAGATAACCGTGTGAGGTGAGCTTTCTGCAGCTTCTATCAGAAATATTTCTCACAGGGTAATGGATCGAATGTGATGACTTTGTATTTCATGTCTCTGTAAACAGAGACATTAGTGGGAGAGGAGCTTTCTGCTCCTTCATTCAGAAATATTTCACATAGGGTAATGAATCAAATGTGATGACTTCGTATTTTTAGTCACTGTGCGTCCAGATAGCACTGTGAGAGGAGCTTCCTGCAGCTTCTTTCAGAAATATTTCACATAGGGTAATGGATCAAATGTGTTGACTTTGTATTTTTAGTCTCTGTGTGTCCAGATAACCATGTGAGAGGAGCTTTCTGCAGCTTCTTTCAGAAATATTTCACATTGGGTAATGGACATATGTGATGACTCTCTATTTCCAGCCACTGTGAGTACAGATAGCAGTGTGAGAGGAGCTTTCTGCAGCTTCTTTCAGAAATATTTCTCACAGGGTAATGGATCGAATGTGATGACTTTCTATTTCCAGCCACTGTGAGTACAGATTTTGTGTGAGAGGAACTTTCTGCAGCTTCTTTCAGAAATATTTCTCACAGGGTAATGGATCGAATGTGATGACTTGGCATTTCTAGTCCCTGTGTGTCCAGATAGCACTGTGAGAGGAGCTTCCTGCAGCTTCTTTCAGAAATATTTCACATAGGGTAATGGATCAAATGTGTTGACTTTGTATTTTTAGTCCCTGTGTGTCCAGATAACCATGTGAGAGGAGCTTTCTGCAGCTTCTTTCAGAAATATATCACATAGGGTAATGGAACGAATGTGATGATTTTGTATTTCTAGTCATTGTGTGTGCTGATAGCAGTGTGAGAGGAGCATTCTGCAGCTTCTTTCAGTAATATTTCTCATAGGGTATTGAATCGAATGTGATGACTTTGTTTTTCTAGTCACTGTGCCCACAGATAACATTGTGAGAGGAGCTTTCTGCAGCAGCACACACTGACAACTATTATGCTGTAGTCACAACAGGTAGACCTACAGGATTTCAGATTGTCATCTCTTGTCAGTTGCTCCAGAAGAGACAAAAGGCAGCAAATTCAGATATTTTATATTTCAGCGACTCAAAAACTCATTTGAAGAGTCTAATTAATTAATAAGAAATTGAGAAGTGTAATGTGTCTGACTAATGAAGTGTTATTGGTATAAACTGTGCAAAACATTCCCTGTAGGAATTCCATCACAGAAGAGCATGTCACAAATATATAGAGTATGAGCAAGAGTTGTCACAGAAAAGGCAGGATAGAATTGTCAAATGGAAATCAATAATTTTAATAAGGAAATAAAAAAGAATTTGGCAAACATCAAATAGATACGCAAATGTGAGGGGGCCAAGAGTTAACATAGTAGGAAGCTCATTGAAGTGGAGAAGAGTGAAGATGAGATGTAGGTGACAGTACCACTCAGCACATGCTGTAGAGAATATTTCACAACTGTGATTCTTATCCCTGTGCCTTAAAATGTCTTGTGTACCTAGTGAGTAATTTGAATGTGCTTTCATCTTAATCACAATTTTAGTGATTGTCACACTGATATGGACTGAGAATATCTTAGTAGGGAGGATGGAGCATGTTATCTCAGATGCAGTGTCACCAACAGATATAGAAGGAAGTTTGGGTGTACTCCAGAGAAGTGTGTTGGACCTTCACTGTTCATGTTGTATATTGATGATCTTTCAGACAGTATTAATACTAGCTTCAGACTTTACATAGATAATGGCATTATGTAGAACCAAGTAAAGTTTGAAACTGTATCAAGGTCTGACTGAATGTATGTACAGCTTTGTTCAAAGTAAGGAGGATGGATGGATGGATCGATTTTGATTGATAGGGTTAAAGGGATCATTGGTTGTTGGTCCCTCATTCTTTTGTGTATCAGACTGGGAATAGCCCAGAGAGGAAGGACACAAAAGAAAAATCCCAATGGACTTGACTGTACACAAGAACAAAGGAAGCAAAGACATAGAAGCAAGTAGAAGTGAGAGAGAGGAAGGTAGGAGGGTTAATCTGCCCAGAAAGCAGCTGGAGAACATGGGACACAGTATCTGACTGGAGACATTCTCTGCATCTCACAGTTGCTTCCACATCCTCCATTGCCACAAGAAAACTAGCTACACAGACAAGATAGATTCATCATAATTGTTCTCTTTCCTGGGATTTTGTTAACCATTGATAGATGTCCCAGAATAAGAAGAATTTTAGGGGTGGGAAGGGCAGGAGCCAGGGTGGACCTCTGAGAAAGGATAGCTGTGGGACCCTCAGGTTGGAGCAGGCTGCAGCACTCACACCTCCAAATTCACAAGTGACCGACAAGGCTATTGTGCACTAAGACACAGAGAGGAATAAAAACCACTTTCACAGATACAAACCAAAACCAAATCAGCCACTTTGGTGTTGTCTGATAGCACCAGAGGTAGGTAGTGTGTCAGCAAGTGTAAGGCTTCATTTTAAGGTGCCAAATTAGGGCAACCTAGTAGGATGTGGTCCACCGTGAGACCCTTGAGCAGGCGTGACATTCTGTATAGTCACAACTAATGGGTGTCAAAGATATCAGATAGCACTGGTCACCAGCCTGTAGATAAATCAAGGAGCCACTCCCAATTAAGAATGGCTTGCGACTGTGAAAACGAAAGTGGCTGAGAGATCAAGCAACGGCCAACAATCCTGCAGTGAATATACTGCATCTAACTGTCAGGGAGTGAAGTTCACTTTATTGTGATTGTATGCAGCCAAAACTGGTTTGTCAGTTTGTCATTAAGCCATTAATGTATACAAAACCTGAGTGTGTAAATGCGTGAAGAACGTCTGGGAACAGGCGGCAGAAAATCATAGGGTCTACTCTAAAACTATATTATTGAGGGATGGTGGGATGCACACCATTGGGGCATGTGGTATTACTGACTGACAAAAGCTGCGTGGGAGCAGAAATAGTGACACACCAGTCGATAATAATTTATTTACCTGTCCTGCAGCGTTTCAGGCTAGGCTGAATCCACACACTTTCCTTCCAGTTAAATTAGAAAAAAAACAGAATGGAAACAGTTTAGAGGGAAATAGGGCTTACTAATTTTGTCATTAAATGAGCCAGAAAAATGCCATTTGAGATACAGTTCCCCATAGCATTGGTTTCATCACATTAATTTCCAAAAACAAATACTATCTGTAAGGCACTATCCAAAGTTATTTGATAGGGCATTTACTTGGAGATAGGGTTGATCTAAAACATATTATTGTTAACATTATGAAAGTGTCAAAAACATAGTTCCACACTTTTGTAGTTCTGGGAAAGTGAACATCTTGTGTATTAGCCAAACTTAGACATAGAAACATCTATAAATGTAATTAAGTTTTCAGCATCTGCTGGTTCTCATCTCCAACTAGAAAGGAATGAAACATAATGTTGCAAGTTTTTACTGCAGTCTATCCACAGCACACTCTCATCTTAAATTAATTTGTTCTTCTGTTTTTAAATGGAGACAGATATGTGTCAGTACCATCTGGAACATTTATTTGAACTTCCAGCTATATTTCTGTTGCAATAATGTATGGTCTAAAATGTATCTAAGAGTAAGTTACCCATTATCAAACACCCTTATTACACTATTTGTAAATCAACTGCATGTGGTTGACAAATAGTGTCATTTCATAATGACTGTTATGAATCATGAGAAGTAAATGTTTTTTTAAGAAGTGAAGCTGCTACACTACCATGTGTAGAATAATCTGATTAATTGCATTTTTTTTAAGTGGCCAATTTACATTATAAAAAAAACTAATTAAATGAAAAGTACACTTTTTTACAAGAAAGTTAATCATTTATGGTAATTAAAAGTTCATTGAATGATGTGCCATAATTTTATACATCACCAAGAGCTTTTTCAGGATGTGGATTTTCCACTTTTTTGTCCTCACGGTCCAGCACGAAGTGTGAACGTCAAGGATGGCTGCCTGAGCCAGCTAGGTGGGGCTCATCTGGTACATTTCAACCAGGCCCAGTGCACAGTGTGAACACAGCTTGATGGTGTGACCAGAAAGTTTGCTTAAGTTGGCAAAGATGGGATAGCCACATCAGCTGATTATCTAAGACCAGTCGTAAAAGGCAATAAGTCACCACCAAATTGAGTGTTTGGTCCTCGAGGTAGAGTTCTGGTTATGGATAGACAATATGATAGTGTGATAGTGACAGAAGTGCCTGACATGTCTTGCAAGTGTAAAACTGGAAGCAATGGGTGAGAGCCCAGGACTGCACATTTCCTATGGTACCCACAGTTGAGGAACCATAGTAGATGCAAAGTTGTCAGCATACAGGGAGGATTACAATGTAGACCCCACAGCTGCAGCTAGACCACTGATAGTTCCTACAAAATGGGGCACACTCATTACAGAGCCCTGTGGACCTCTTTTTCTTGTATATGGGGAGTACTGTGGGAAGCACCAACTTTAACCTAGAAAGTATGGCAAGACAAGATGTTCTGGACATAAATTGGGAATTGGCACCAGAGACTCCACTCATTGAGGGTACCCAGGATGTGGTGATGTTGTGTGGTGTGTTGGGCCCTATGCAAGTCAGACAACAACTGCAAGATGTTAACACCAGAAGAAGCTGACCAAGTGGCAGACTCCAGGTGGTCCAAAGTTTCAGCAGTAGAATTACCTTTGTGAAAACCACCTTCGGACAGAGCCAAAAGGCACCAGGACTCAAGGTACAAACACACCTGTCTGCTCACCATATGTTCCAGGAATTTGCATAGATATTAAGCGAGGCTAATTACACAATAGCTGTTGTTTTCAAGGGGGTGTTTATCAGTTCCAGTACTGTGACAATCATACTTTCTCACCACTGTGACAAGAACACCTCCTCACTCCAGATATGGTTGAAAATGGCAAGTACATGACATTGGGCATCCATTTATAAGTCATTGAGCATTTAGATGTTGGTTCATAGTGGCCATCAGGAACACTACCTCAGATACAGAGGCGGAACATCTGGGGTTTGGCAGCATAGGAGTCATCAGACACTCTCTCTATCCCCCTCACGGGGGTAGTTAGCGCCTGCGTCCGGAGACGGACGGTTTCACGACCTATAATCGTGGTCTTTTTGGTTTTTCACTTCTCGTTTCTTCCTTCCTTTTGTTGGTTCCTTTCTTTGCTCTTCTCCACTTCACTGTCTTCCTTACTCTTTCCCTTGACTCCTCCTTGCCTTCTCATTGCCTTTTTCTCCTTGCCTTCTCATTGCCTTCTCATTGCCTTCTTCTCCTTGCCTTCTCCTTGCCTCCTTATCCTTGCTTTCTCATTGCCTTCTTCTCCTTGCCTTCTCTGGTCTCCGCCTCGGCGTTTGAGACAGTCTGTCCTCTCTCTCCCTCTCTCTTCTTTTTCCTCTTCTTCCTTCCTCCCTGTGCGTGTCTGAAGGCCGACCCACGCGTTCGCACGCGTAGCCGGTGACGGGGTAACGCGTAAGTCCCCGCCCTGGGTAGACATGTAAGGCACGCGCGTACCCCCTGGTAAAGGCCAGGCCCGGGGAGGGGTGATTGCCTGAGCTGATACCTTCTGACCATGCCGATTGGTCCCTCCGTCTGTTTCTCGGGAGGTGTGACCTGAGGTGTAAACATTCACCTAAGGCGGGAGTGCCCTCTGAGAGGGTCCCCACAAGGAAGGAGCGCGCCATCGGAGACGCTGGCAATCATGGGGGATTCCTCCGCAATGGATTCTACTCCATCGCTTTCGACTTCGACCCACAAACGGAAACGTGACCAGCCAACAGTGACAAAAATACTACCGCCTGCCCCACAGTTCCTCGTAGTTTCTCGATCTGAGGACGGAAAGGATTTTTCCTCTGTCAACCCTTTCGTTATCCAGAAGGGCGTAGATGCCATAGCCGGATCTGTCAAATCTTGTACCAGGTTGCGTAACGGTACCTTATTACTAGAAACTGAGAGTGCCTTTCAGGCACAAAAACTGCTTCGGGCCACACTCTTGTACACGTTCCCTGTCCGGGTGGAGGCCCACCGCACTTTGAATTCGTCTCGTGGTGTAGTCTATAGTAGCTCTCTCGACGGATTGACTGACGAGGAGCTTCAATCTTTCCTCGCTGAGCAGGGCGTGACGGCTGTCCATCGGGTCATGAAAAAGGTCAACAATGACCTTGTACCGACCCGGACACTTTTCTTAACCTTCGATAGTGTTAAGCTGCCATCGCGCATCAAGGCGGGCTACGAGGTTATTTCTGTTCGCCCCTATGTCCCGACACCTACGCGCTGCTACCAGTGTCAGCGTTTCAATCACACTCGACAGTCTTGTTCCAATGCGGCTAAATGTGTCACTTGTGGCAGGGATGCCCATGAGGGTGACTGTCCACCTCCGTCTCCTCGTTGTGTGAACTGTCAGGGTGACCATGCCGCATCCTCCCGCGACTGTCCTGTCTATAAGGAAGAACGCTGTATCCAGGAAATTCGAGTCAAAGAGAAAGTGTCCACCTCGGCTGCTCGCAAGCTATTGGCTAGTAGGAAGCCCACGCTGCTCCCAGCGGGGAAATACAGCACTGTCCTCGCCTCTCCTCGGACTACCCGGGAGGTAGCAACCCAGACATGCGATCTGACCTTCAGCACCACGGTCGTCCGTTCGGCCAGTGCTAAGGTCGCGCGGTCGACGTCTCCTCTTCGTCCCATCACCCCACAGACACCAGCCCCTTCATCAGCTTCTGCTAAGACGAAGACCCAGAAGTCAGATGCACGGGCCTTCAAGAAGGAACCGTCCCGTGCAGACTTCCTACGTACCTCGACCTCCCAGCCTTCGTCCGGTACTTCCACCAAACGACCATCCAAGAAGGCTAATAGGAAGCACAGTTCTCCTTCTCCGCCACGGCGCATTTCTTCTCCTGCGCCACCCAGCGGTTGCCGCCCCAGGCCGTCATCAGTTTCGCCTGGCCGCACCGCTGGTAGCCGAACATCTGGCCGTTCACCGGCGGAGGAAGCTCCCCCTCCCGGCCATCCTCCTGAGATGGCCGATGACCCTATAGACCCCATGGACGATGACTGTCCGCCTCCTGCTAGCGGCGGCAGTGCTCGCTCGAAGCCAGGCCCTAAGCGGCCTTCGAGGTGACCCCTTCTCTCATCGTTCTTTTCTTACGATGGCACTTATTAACTGGAATATTCGCAGCATTCGCTCCAACCGAGAGGACTTGAAGTTGCTGCTCCGCTCGCATCGTCCGCTCGTCGTAGCCCTCCAGGAAACGAAGCTACGCCCATGCGATCAAATTGCCTTGGCACACTACACCTCTGTGCGTTTTGACCTACCCCCTGTGGTAGGTATCCCATCTCATGGAGGGGTTATGTTGCTGGTCCGGGATGATATTTACTACGATCCCATCACGTTGCACACCGGCCTGCAGGCAGTTGCCATCCGCATTACTCTCCCCACTTTTACGTTTTCCTTTTGTACCGTTTACGCTCCATCGTCATCTGCCGTTACCAGGGCAGACATGACGCACCTTATTGCTCAGCTACCTGCACCATTTTTGTTAACTGGAGACTTCAATGCCCACCATCCCCTTTGGAGCTCTCCAGCATCCTGCCCGAGGGGCTCCCTGTTAGCAGACCTTTTCAACCAGCTCAATCTTCTCTGCCTCAATACTGGCGCCCCTACTTTTCTTTCGGACACATCTCATACCTATTCCCATTTAGACCTCTCTATCTGTACTCCCCAACTTGCACGCCGGTTTGAGTGGTATGCACTTGCTGATACATATTCGAGCGACCACTTCCCGTGTGTTATCCATCTCCTGCAGCATACTCCCTCTCCGTGCTCCTCTCGTTGGACCATCTCCAAGGCAGACTGGGGGCTCTTCTCTTCCAGGGCGACCTTTCAGGATCAAACCTTCACAAGCTGCGATCGTCAGGTCGCACACCTCACGGAAGTCATTCTCGCTGCTGCTGAATATTCCATCCCTCACCCTACTTCTTCTCCACGTCGCGTACCGGTCCCCTGGTGGACCGCAGCATGTAGGGACGCTATACGTGCTCGTCGACGTGCTTTACGCACCTTTAAACGCCACCCTACAGTGGCGAATTGTATTAATTATAAACGATTACGTGCTCAGTGTCGTCGTATTATTAAAGAAAGCAAGAAAGCCAGCTGGGCTGCTTTCACCAGCACCTTCAACAGTTCTACTCCTTCTTCTGTTGTCTGGGGTAGCCTGCGCCGGCTATCTGGCACTAAGGTCCACTCCCCAATTTCTGGCTTGAAGGCCGCGAATGAAGTCCTTGTGGCCCCTGAGGCTGTCTCCAATGCCTTCGGCCGCTTTTTCGCCGAGGTTTCGAGCTCCGCTCATTACCACCCTGCCTTCCTCCCCCGCAAACAGGCCGAGGAGGCTAGGCCACGTGACTTCCGCTCCTCGAATTGTGAAAGTTATAATGCCCCATTCACCATGCGGGAACTCGAAACCGCACTTGGCCGATCACGGTCCTCCGCTCCAGGGCCTGATTCTATTCATATTCAGATGCTGAAGAACCTTTCTCCTGCGGGTAAAGGTTTTCTTCTTCGTACATACAATCGCATCTGGATAGAGGGACATGTTCCCGCATGCTGGCGCGAGTCTATTGTTGTCCCGATTCCTAAGCCGGGGAAGGACAAGCACTTGCCTTCCAGTTATCGACCTATCTCGCTTACCAGCTGTGTCTGTAAAGTGATGGAGCGAATGGTTAACTCTCGATTGGTTTGGCTGCTCGAGTCTCGACGCCTACTTACCAATGTACAATGTGGATTTCGAAGGCGCCGCTCTGCTGTCGACCATCTGGTTACCTTGTCGACCTTCATCATGAATAACTTCTTGCGGAAGCGCCCGACCGCGGCTGTGTTCTTTGATTTGGAGAAGGCTTACGACACCTGTTGGAGGGCGGGCATTCTCCGCACCATGCATACGTGGGGCTTTCGCGGTCGCCTCCCTCTTTTTATTCGTTCCTTTTTAATGGATCGACAGTTCAGGGTACGTGTGGGTTCTGTCCTGTCCGACACCTTTCGCCAGGAGAATGGGGTGCCACAGGGCTCAGTTTTGAGCGTCGCTCTCTTTGCCATCGCGATCAATCCAATAATGGATTGCCTCCCAGCTGATGTATCAGGCTCCCTTTTCGTGGACGATTTTACCATCTATTGCAGCGCGCAGTGTCCACGTGTCTTGGAGCGCTGTCTTCAGCGTTCTCTTGACCGTCTTTACTCCTGGAGTGTCGCCAATGGCTTCCGTTTTTCTGCCGAGAAGACGGTCTGTATTAACTTCTGGCGCTACAAAGAGTTTCTCCCACCGTCCTTACGACTCGGTCCCGTTGCTCTCCCACTCGTGGAGACAATCAAATTTTTAGGCCTTACCTTTGACAGGAAACTTAGCTGGTCTCCACATGTGTCATATTTGGCCGCCCGTTGTACCCGTTCTTTAAATGTCCTCCGTGTTCTCAGTGGTATGTCGTGGGGAGCGGATCGAACCGTCCTACTTCGTCTATATCGGTCGATCGTCCGCTCCAAGCTGGATTATGGGAGCTTCGTATACTCCTCTGCACGGCCATCCATCTTACGCCGCCTCAACTCCATACAACATCGGGGTTTACGACTTGCGATCGGAGCATTTTATACCAGTCCCGTAGAGAGTCTTCATGCTGACGCTGGCGAATTGCCACTCACCTACCGGCGCGATATACTGCTTTGTCGGTATGCCTGTCGGCTACTGTCAATGCCCGACCATCCTTCTTATCGTTCCTTTTTTGACGACTCTCTTGACCTTCAATACGGGTTGTATGTCTCTGCCTTGCTACCCCCTGGAGTTCGCTTTCGTCGCCTCCTTCAACACCTTCATTTTTCACTCCCTGCAACCTTTCGAGTGGGCGAGAGCCGCACGCCACCTTGGCTCCACTGTCAGGTCCGCGTTCACCTCGACCTCAGCTCGCTCCCAAAAGAGGTCACCCCCGGTTCGGTCTACCACTCCCGTTTTTTGGAACTTCGTTCGAAGTTCAACAACATGACTTTCATTTATACAGATGGCTCTAAGACCAATGACGGGGTCGGGTGTTCCTTTATTGTCGGGGCACAAAGTTTCCAATACCGGCTCCATGGCCATTGTTCGGTCTTCACAGCTGAGCTCTTTGCCCTCTACCAGGCTGTTCTGTACATCTGCCGCCACCGACATTCTGCTTATGTCATCTGCTCAGATTCCCTGAGCGCCATCCAGAGCCTCAGTGATCCGTACCCGGTTCACCCTTTCGTACACCGGATCCCACGCTCTCTTCAGCAGCTGGTGGACGTCGGTACGCCGGTTAGCTTTATGTGGGTTCCTGGCCATGTCGGTATCCCTGGGAACGAAGCTGCAGATGCCGCGGCCAAGGCTGCGGTCCTCCAGCCTCGGACAGCTTCTTGTTGTGTCCCTTCGTCCGATTTTAGCAGGGTCATTTGTCGGCGCGTTGTGTCGCTGTGGCATGCCGATTGGGCTGCACTTACCGACAACAAGCTTCGGGCCTTAAAACCTCTTCCCGTGGCTTGGACGTCCTCCTCACGCCCTTCTCGGCGGGAGGAGGTCGTTTTAGCAAGGTTAAGAATTGGACATTGCCGGTTCAGCCATCGCCATCTGCTGACGGCTGCGCCGGCGCCGTTCTGCCCATGTGGGCACTTGCTGACAGTTCGTCACATTTTAATGTCCTGTCCCGATCTTAAAACACTGCGCCTCGATCTTAACCTGCCTACTACTTTAGATGCCATTTTAGCGGATGACCCACGAGCAGCTGCTCGTGTTCTTTGTTTTATCAATTTGACAAACCTCGCTAAGGACATTTGATGATGTTTTTTAATCCTATGCCTGTCAGTCTGTCTTTTATTGTGTTTTACCTTTTAGTTGTTGTTGTCAACTTGTGCCTCGCGGTGCATTCTTAGAGTAGTCAGGGCGCTAATGACCATTGAAGTTGTGCGCCCGAAAACCACAAAAAAAAAAAAAAAGATCCACGATGTAAAGTGATAGAAGAGACCCATTTTGTCACCAGAAATTCATACAACTGGTTTTGTCAGTGGAAAAGTTGAAGCCATTAATGATGCTCCATGAGTAAGGACAGTTTAGACATTGCTGGAGACTTTATGATCTACTGCAGTTCCCCATGGACTTGTTTCCTCGAGCAAAGTCATCAACATAAAGGAAACTGGTGATGCCTGCTGGGAGACAGGCCATTACATGGTGAATGGCCATAGCAAAGAGGAAGACGCTCAGCATGGAGTCTTGAGGCAATGATTTCTCCTGGATAAAGGTGTTTGACAAGGCCGAACCCATACTTAGCTTGGAAACTCGGATTTTATAAAAATTCCCAAAGGAAATGGGACAGGCAGCCTCTGAAGCTCCACGTGTAGAGAGTATGGAGGATACCAGTCCTTCAGCATGTGTAATAGGCTTTCTCCAAATCAAAAAACATGACTGGAGTCTGGTATTTCCTCAGAAACCATTCGTGACATGGGTTGACAGAGTGACGAGATGGTATACTGCACACCAGCATGCACGAAATCCACATTGTGTAGCTCTTAGTAGATTGTGAGACTCCAAGCACCGTACCAGCCGGCCATGAATCGTACATTGAATCACCTTGCAACAGCAGCTGGTGAGAGTAATTGGGCAGTAGCTAGAAGGAAGATATTTTTCCTTATTGGGCTTCACGCCAGCAATTGCGAAACATGTAATCCGCCCATTTTGTATTCTTGTCACCACTGCATAGTCTTTTAATATGGGAATCAAGGGAGAGGATGTTATTTGGTGGCCAGTATCCTCTTTCTATTACCCAACTGCATACACGAATTAACAGGATTCTTTATTGACATTAACAGGAAGCTACTTAACTTCGAGAGTCCGTGTGTTGTGGTACAAGCTCTACCGTCATAGTCCACTTTAGCCTCACTGCTGGTGAAGTAAAAGATCCGCTAGAAACACTACTCCAGCCACTGCACACTCTTGTAGCTGGTGACGTGAACTGACATACACCCACTAGGACAGTGACTGAGCTAGTAACTGAGAGACTTACCGAGACTGAGGCCCTCCGGCCATTGGCAGCCATCTGTATACTTCTGGTCGAGAGGGCGTTGCTCGTGAGTCTCTCTTTGGCCTCTCTCCTGATAGGCGCATTTGATGCAGCGATCTTCTTGCTACATCTTTGCCGACCAGTGTGCTGGTGACAGTTTATGCCAGCACAGCCCAAATGCAGTTTATGTGTGAAGGAGAAGCGCTTCCCTGCAAAAGAAAGGTACTGCAGCATCTGAATCTCAGGATTGTCTGGCCGTGGGACAGGAGATCCGGATGAAATGAAGCATGATCTAGCCCCTTACAGTGAACGCAGCATTGTAGCATTCACGATTCTGAGAAGGGAAGGGTGTTGCCCGAGCCTCCTCCACACTTTTCCGATGGAGGAAGGCTAGGTGATCGTGGAAAGAGCTCGAAGTTTCTGCAAAACGGCGGTCCATTGTGTCGGAGATTGCAATGGTGTCCACGAGGACATCAACTGATACAGTCGGGCTGGAAATGAGGGAATGAACATTGATCCCAGATAGCCCATGGAGGTTGCCCCACACAATGCAAGAGGGAATAGAATAGAACAGAATCTTTGTCACATGACACGTTACATACAATCATTTGATTGAGAAATTGGTAACTCATCACGAATAATTCTATGACTACCTGGGTTTACCTTAAAACAAGATACATACAATGAAAGCATATGGATGCTTCCAGAAGGACATTACAACATAAAAGATAAATACATGTTAGATTCAAACCACTGTGGATTAGGAAACAGGAAGAAATCTTTCTTTTTAATTATTTTTAATGTTTGTTTCTCTAGTGTACGGACATATTTAATAAGAGCACATACTACCATGAAAGGAGTATGTATGTATACACCTAAATATTTACATGCGTAGATTACATTATGCATAGTTTATAAATGTTGGCTCTTGTCCAATCGCTGTGGCGGGAACGACCCACAGAAAATAACCAAAATGGTACGCATAAACCTCCTGCTACCACGAACCAGATGACGAAGGCGGTGACTGCTGCGTTGTGGGAGGGTCCAGATCCATCGGTAGGACGAGAGGAGGCGAAGGCTCATCTCTGTGGGGTCGTCCAGCGGTGTCGTGATGAACACCCTCTGGCTGCTGGACTTGTGAATCTGGGCGAAGAGAGACTGAAAGATCATCGTGTACACGACAGAGGAGAAGTTGATTTTGATGGCGGCGCTGCAAGCCATCGGGACCTGAAAGAAGATACATGCAAGCGCCAATTCGGTAGACGATCTCACCTCGCGCCCACAGTCTGCTACCGCTAAAAACCCTGAGAAAGACAATATCATGCT
The DNA here is from genome assembly GCF_023898315.1 of Schistocerca nitens. Taxonomy (NCBI): domain Eukaryota; kingdom Metazoa; phylum Arthropoda; class Insecta; order Orthoptera; family Acrididae; genus Schistocerca; species Schistocerca nitens. The sequence goes on along the minus strand of NC_064620.1, from coordinate 619,420,994 downwards.
GCCCAAAGCGATACTAGCGACCTTCCCTCGGCACCGGATGTTGAGGAGGATGGAGCAGTGTCCGATGGCGGCGGCCGTGAAGAAATTCTGCTGGCGATGGTCCATCTCGTGGGTGCCAACGATATGAGGTGAGAAACAGTTGCAGTGCTTGATCCCTGGTGTATGCAGAGCGACGTTTGGCCATCTGCTGCTTGAATGTTCTGACAAATCGTTTCGCTTCGCCGTTTGACTGTGGATGGAACGGTGCACTAGTTAAGTGATGTATGGCATTGCGTTCACAGAATGTTTCAAATTCATTTGACGTTAGCTGAGGGATGTTGCCTGACACCAGTACTTCATCTACATCTACATGGATACTGTACAAATCACCTTTAAGTGCCTGGCAGAGGGTTCATCGAACCATCTTCACAGTTCTCTATTATTCCAATCTCGTATAGCACACGGAAAGAATGAACACCTATATCTTTCCGTACGGGCTCTGATTTCCTTTATTTTATCGTGGTGATCATTCCGCCCTATGTAGGTCGGTGTCAACAAAATATTTTCGCTTTCGGAGGAGAAAGTTGGTGATTGGAATTTCGTGAGAAGATTCCGTCGCAACGAAAAACGCCTTTCTTTTAATGATTTCCAGTCCAAATCCTGCATCATTTCTGATTATATTAGATTAGATTAGCTATTCGTTCCATAGATCCATGTTGAGAAGATCCTCGTGGATGTGGATCATGTTTATTTTTTAAAGAAAAAGCTGAATTAACAATACTAATAGTATGAATATATACAATACATCATTTGTTTCTATTTAAAAATTCGTCAATGGAGTAGGAGGAGTTGGCCACTAGTAAGTCTTTCAGGCTCCTTTTAAACTGATCTTTATTTGTAACTACATTTTTTTTGTTTGCTGGCAAATTGTTGAAGATGAGTGTTCCTGAGTAGTGGATCCCTTTTTTAACTAAAGTAAGTGCTTTTAAGACCTTGTGCAGATCATTTTTGTTCCTGGTATTGTATGTGTGAACTGAGCTGAGCTGTTTGTTTGATAAACAGATATATTATTTAGGACAAATTTCATTAAGGAGTAAATATACTGAGAGGCAGTAGTTAGTATACCCAGTTCTTTGAAGAGGTTACTACAAGACATCTGTGAGTGTACTCCACAAATAATACCTATTACACGCTTTTGGACTCTGAAAACATTTGTTTGACTCGAAGAGTTACCCCAAAATATTATACCATATGACATTATGGAATGAAAGTAGGCAAAGTATGCAAGCTTTTTCACTTTTATGTCTCCTAACACTCGAATTGCAAATACAGATTGGTTAAGGCGTTTCTGCAGTTCTGTGGTGTGCTCCTCCCAACTGAATTTATTATCAAGTTGTAATCCCAGGAATTTAAGACTGTCAACCTCTTCTATCTTCTCTTCTTCATACTTTATGCATATGCTGGGTGGAAACCTCTTACAGGTTCTGAATTGCATATAGTGAGTCTTTTAGAAGTCAGTGAGTTGGCTTTAAACCATTTATTAATATCCATGAAAATATCATTAGCAAATATTTCTAGAACTACACTCTACATACTATTTATTGCAATATTTGTGTCATCTGCAAACAATGAACTCAGCTTCTGGCAGTGTAACTGATGAGACATCATTAATGTACACAAGAACAAGCAATGGCCCTAAGATGGATCTTTGTGGGACACCACATATAATTTCTTCCCATTCTGATGATGACAGATGCCTTAATTCACTAGTCCCTTGCACTGACACCCTTTGTTTCCTGTTAGCTAGGTATTACTTGAACCATTTTGCAGCACTGGCCGTGACACCATAGAATTCTAATTTACTTAAAAGGATGTTGTGGTTTACACAATCGAATGCCTTTGACAAATCACAGAACATACCTGCTGCTTGTAACTTGTTATTTAATGAATTAAGTACATTTTCACTGTAGGTGTAAATAGCCTTTCGATATCAGAACCCTTCAGAAATCCAAACTGTGTTCTTGATAATATGTTATTTGTGGTCAGATGGTTGAGAAGCTGCCTGTACATTACTTTTTCTGAAATTTTTGAGAATGCTGGCAAAAGTGAAATTGGTCTGTAGTTTGATGGCATCTCTTTATCCCCTTTCTTGAATAGAGGCTTAACATCTGCATATTTCAGCCAGTCAGGAAATGTCCCAGTTATAATTGACTGGTTACACAAGTAACTTAGAATTGTGCTAAACTCACAAGAACATGCCTTAATTAACTCTGTTGATATTTCATCGTAACCACTAGAATGCTTTGTTTTTAAAGATTTTATTATGGAAGTTATTTCTTTTGGTGAAATGAGTGACATATTCATGTACCTGAAGCTATTTGTAAAGGCTAGTTTCTGATATTCAAGGGCATTATTTACTGATCCTGACAATCCCATTCTATCAGTAACGGATATAAAGTACTTGTTAAATAGATTTGCCACACTATGCCCATCGGTTACTAATGTGTCATCTACCGTTAGTGCTATTTGCTCCTGTTCCTTTCTGGGTCTACCAGTCACCTCTTTCACTATATCCCATATTGTTTTTATTTTGTTCCCTGACATTGCTATCTTCTTCTCGTAGTGCATTTGTTTAGATGTCTGAATTACTTTTTTTTAATATTTTACAGTATTCCTTGTATTTAGCTAAATCATCAGCATAGGAGCTATTCTTGGTCGACAGATACATTTTCCTTTTTGTCTCGTAGGAAATCTTCATTCCTGGTGTGATCCATGGTTTTATTATAGACTTCTGTTTAATTAGAGTAACTTTTAGAGGAAAGCGGTTTTTCATGAATGTGTTATATTTTTCATTCATGTCATGAGCACTATAAACATCTTTCCAGCTCATATCTTCGAGCAGTTTCCTAAAACACTCAATTTTTGATTGATTCAATACTCTCCTGTACTCAGATTTAGCAGTCTTGGTAATCTGCTTAGAATTTACATCTAAAACAAGGAGCTGCATGTCATGATCTGATAGTCCATTTATTACATGTTTTATTATATGATTTTGTTCATTTGATCTGTCTATAAAAATGTTATCAATGGCTGTCTTTGAGGATTTAGTGATCCTAGTTGGAATGTTTACTGTGTGAGTTAGATTAAAAGGCAACATTACTAACTGCAGTAAATGTTTACTGGAAGATTGAACTAGAAAATCTGCATTAAATTCACCAGCAATCAAAATTTCTTTGTTTCTTCCTGTTAAATAACCCAAAAGAGCTTCTAGATGATTTATGAATAGATTATAATTTCCTGCAGGTGCTCAGTAAATAGTTACTATTATATAGGATCTGTTATGGAACTCCTGTTGCACATGCTTCCAGATGCTGCTCTAAACAGAATTTATTGATGTCAATGTTCTTGAATTTGTGGCAGTTTTTAATACATGTGGCAACTCCTCCTCCATCTATATCTACTCTGTAGAAGTAGGAAGCTAGCTTAAATCCTGAAATGTCTAACATATCTATACCAGTGGTCACTTGATGTTCAGAGAGGCAGATTATGTTAATTTGGTTAGATGAGTTCATTTCACCGATACAAATGAGCAGTTCATCAACTTTATTTCTGAGTCCCGGAATGTTCTGGTGTAATAAAGATAACTGATACTGCATACTAATGGGATTATAACTGCTTTGGTGAAGATGAACTGGCAGTTTCTGATTACTTTCTGTTAAACATTGTTTAAATGGAGGCTGTATGCTAAAATCTGACTTCTGTTCATCTGTTTTCTCAAAGTGAGTGCGTGCCAATCTCTCTTAAAACTCTCCCATGTTTCGCGATAATACAAAACCTGCTGCCTTTCTTTGAACTTTTTCTATGTACTCCATCAATCCTACCTGGTAAGAATCCCACAACGTGCAGCAGCATTCTAAAAGAGGATGGACAAGTGTAGTGTAGGCAGTCTCCTTAGTAGGTCTGTTGCATTTTCTAAGTGTCCTGCCAATAAAACGCAGCCTTTGGTTAGCCTTCCCCACGACATTTTCTGGATGTTCTTTCCAATTTAAGTTGTTCGTAATTGTGATACCTAGGTATTTAGTTGAATTTACGGCTTTTCGATTAGACTGATTTATCGTGTAACTGAAGTTTAGCGAGTTCCTTTTAGTACTCATGTGGATGACTTCACACTTCTCGTTATTTAGGGTCAACTGCCACTTTTCGTAGCATTCTGATATTTTTTTCTAAATTGTTTTGCAGTTTGTTTTGATCTTCTGATGACTTTATTAGTCGATAAACGACAGCGTCATCTGCAAACAACTGAAGACGGCAGCTCAGATTGTCTCCCAAATCGTTTTTATAGATAAGGAACAGCAAAGGGCCTATAACACTACCTTGCGGAACGCCTGAAATCGCTTCTGTTTTACTCGATGACTTTCCGTCAATTACTACGAACTGTGACCCCTCTGACAGGAAATCGCAAATCCAGTCACATAACAGAGACGATAGGCCTATTCCATAAGCAAACACTTTCACTACGAGCCACTTGTGTGGTACAATGTTAAAAGCCTTCCAGAAATCCAGGAATACGAAATCGATCTGAAATCCCTCGTCAATAGCACTCGGCACTTCATGAGAATAAAGAGCTAGTTGTGTTTCACATGAACGATGTTTTCTAAACCCACGTTGACTGTGTGTCAGTAGACCGTTTCCTTCGAGGTAATTAATAATGTTCAAACACGATATATGTTCTAAAATCCCGGTGCATATCGACGATAACGATATGGGCCTGTAATTTAGTGGATTACTCCTACTACCTGTCTTGAATATTGGTGTGACCTGTGCAACTTCCCAGTCTTTGGGTACAGTCTGGACCAGAAGACTAGGTAAACCTTAGAGGCAAAAAATCGATGATAAGACCTGAATTGTGCTACATGACGTTGTCTAGTTCATTGATTCAAATAGCAAGTTTCCTTTTGCTTTTCCAATCGCAAGCAACCAGCGAGTGCTCCAAACAGGTCGCACAAAGTCTATGTGCACACGTTGCCACGGTGATTGCGACTTAGGCCAAGCAGAGAATTTTTGTGGTGGAGCGGACTGATTTTCCACACATGCGTGACACTGACGTCATCTGATCTGTTTGGGCGTCCATACCCTGCCAAGTACAGTGTCGGCGTACGAACAATCCCCCAATGTCCTCGGTGAAGTTACTGCAACACTTCTTTTTGCAAAGCTTTAGGGATCAGCACACGTGATTGTCCACTGTCGTGTCATTATGAATATGAATCACTCTTTGCTGTTTATCGAGGCTATTCCGACGTGCAAAATTGTAGTTGAGCAGAATGTTGAAGTCTGAATCGACTTCCGTGGCCTGTGCAATTTGGAAATTTGTAGTAAGGGCTTATGGGACCAAACTGCTGAGGCCGTCGGTCCATAAGCTTACGCACTACGTAATCTAACTTACGCTAAGGACAACGCACACACTCACCCGGGGGAGGACTCGAACCTCCGAAGGGGCAGCCGCCCGGTCCGTGACAAGACGTTAGAGACCGCGCGGCTACCCCGCGCAGCCCTGTGCAATTTTCCTATAGTTCAGTAGAAAAGAGTGAATCAATTCAGACTCCTGAGCATCGATGTGACAAGAAGATGCAGCAGAAGCGTCAAAGTCTGTCAGGGCCAATTGGAAGACGTGAAAGCGCGTCCGCATTACCATGTTCGGATGATACACAATCTCGTACTGGTATTGATTCATCAACAAAGCCCATCGTTGCAAAATTTGTGCAGTTCGTACAGGAACCGGTTTCGTCGGATGAAACAATGACTGGAAAGGCTTGTGATCGTTACTAAGTAGAATTTTCTGCCGTACAAATAGTGGTGGAATTTGTTGACACCATACCCAATAGCCAAAGCCTCTTTTTCAATTTCTGAATAGTTATACTGAGCTTTGGACAACACTTCTGATGCGAAAGCAATAGGCCGATCTTTATTTCCAATTCTGTGCGAAAGCACTGCACCGATTCCGTAAGAGGAAGAGTCAACTTGCAATACAACTGGTTTGTCAGGATCAAAGTGAACTAAGCATCGCTCACTGAGAGCAATGAAGCTTTAAGTTTTAAAAAACTACTTGACGCTCATCTGTCCAAACAAAGGGAACGCAGTCGATGCAATGGTGATTTGTGCAGCATTCGGAATAAACCGAATATAATAGTTCACCATCCCTAAAACTACCTGCAGTTCTGTGATATTGCAAGGAACAGGCAAATCGCGTATGGCTAACAAATGCGACTGGAGAGGCTGTACACCTTGACTGTTTTTAAATCTGAGTTGCAGTATGTTGGTCATGTAATAGAGATCACACTTGTCCAGTCTACATTTTAGTACTGTCTCAAATAACACACGAAACAAACCATGTACATTTACAATGGGATCTTCAGGTGTATGACCTGCTGCGACAGTCAGTTTGGTACTAGTGCAGTCAGCTGTTCCAAATATCAGTGGGAAATGGCAGGTGCGGAAGCAGTGCCAAAAGGCAAACGCAAATATTTAAACAAGCCCAAATGAGTATTCACTACACACACTGCTTGAAATTCTTCGTCGAGCTGTATTTGAAGATATGCATCGCGCAAATTAATTTTTGAAAAGTAGCGTCCAGCGCCTGATTTGTCCATAAGATCCTCTGGGCGTGGCAATGGAAAAGTATCAAGGACAGTTTGTGTGTTGACTGTAGACGTAGTCAACACAGAGGCGAATGCGACCTTGAGGCGTGGGGAGAAAAACCAGTGGACTTGCCCATTGACTAGCTGATACGGGCGCAATAACTCCATTGTGTTGCAAGTCTGCAAGTTCAGCAGCGACTCTGTCCATAATACAATGGGAACACTTCTAGCCTGGCAAAATTTCGGTTGAGCATTATCTTTCAGCGTAATATGTGCGACCAAATCAGTAGCGTTTGGCTAAACCTTCAGACAAGAGTTCTGGGAATTCTTTTAGCAAGCTAGCTACACTGTCTTTTGCATTGAATGCAGACAATGATAAAGTCTTGAACAAATCAAAAGAATCAAGACCAAATTCGTTCCCACAATCGCGTACCACTGTAAAAGTCACTGTTCACGTATGCGAGCGTTACATTGCAGGCAAAGTACATGTTCCGAGAAAGGGAATGTCTTTACCATTGTAAGACGTCAGTTGTGTGCTAGTTTTAGACAGGTGTGGGGAGCCTTAACAGTTCATATGTATGGCGATTTAGCAATGTGACAGAGGCACCCGTGTCCACCTGAAGTTTCACAGGAAGTTTGACTGACGTATCACTGACGAAACTGCACGCATGCTAGTTGCAGACTTTGAATATACTGCATTAATTACATGGGGCTTGTGACTAGATTTTTGTGTATGGGTCGAATTCTTATGTTTGTTCCGTTGCAAACATACGGACTGTATATGTCATTTCCTACCACAAGCGTAACACTGAGCTTGTCGGGAGAGGCAGTCTTGGCGTTTGTGCCGTGAGTAACACCTAAGGCAAGCCTTAGCCTGTTAGCCTGTGTAGCCACCTTTTTAGCGAGCTGCTTACACGGCGTGGTACGTTGTTTACTGGGCGTAGCTAGCGTGAGCTGCCGGTGCAGAATGGGGCGATCGCAAGCAAGGGACTCAACCTGACAAATAGCTGGCTGCTCAAATTTAACAGCCAACAAGGCACAAGAATCGTGCAGATCTAGTATTTGCACTACTTGCTGAAATGATGGATGGGACTGTTTCAGAATTTGTTCTCGGAGTTTGACACCAGGTTCATTGTACACGATTTCATCACGGAACATATCTGAATATAAAGCACTGCAAGCATATTTAAATTTGCCTTTGCTTGTCATATCCTGAAAATCTGTTACCACAAATAAGAAAACAGAAAATCAAAGTCAGAAATTACAATTGAGTTTTTACTTCCTACTCACTGTCAATTTCACAAACGCTGCATATGATTGTTTTTGCAGAATGAGTGGAACACACATACTTGGAACACCAGCAACAAACTATAGACACTCTTGTCATCTTTTCTCTTTCATTTTTAAGAGTTTTTACTCTTCAAACAGATGTGACATCTTCCTCTTGAATAAAATCCAACAGACGAAACAGTTGCAGTAACGCTGGGCTGCATTTTCCCTTGAACACTTTACATTGCAGAGATGACAGAGCAAAGAATATCACGGGTTTACAAAAGTCTCTCTTCCACAGCTGGCCTAAAGAGCTGTTGACCTAATTCTAACAGATACGGTCTTCTTACATTATTCTTCCTCTTATTCCAGTTTGCGTTGTTGATCATGAAAATCGTTCCGTCATTGAGACTGGCAATATCTATTCCCCCCCCCCCCGTCTGTCGACTCATCCACCTTGTTATCATTGTGTCGTGTGGAAATAAGTAGAAGGTTCTTAGTAGGCTTCAGTTTGGAGATGTATGAAACGAAGGTAACTGGTGCGCTACCTGTTTTCGCATCTGTGAATAAGAACTTAGAGGAAAATAGCTCTCCATCCTTCGTCTTCTTTTGCTATTCTGGTATGTGTGTTGTGTTACTCTTCAATGTTCCCACCAAAGTTAACTTGTCATCATGGTAAAGCTCCTCGGCTAGGTCCATGGCTGTAACGATAAGTTGTTATATTTCTTCCATTTCCTGCCAGTGGATTCACTAGGCGTCTAACAACTGCCTTTGCACTCCGTTCCTCGGCAGGTCGTTCACCCTTCCCTGCATAGACCTCCATTTTTAGAACACACCGGATGTGTGCATCTGATAACATCCTAATCAATATGCCGTACTTCCCAGGCATGTCTTTCATAAAGACCATAAAATGACATCTTCCTCGAAATAGGGAGTGCATTTCATCGGTCGTTAGATCTGAACTTGGTATGTAGTATTTCACCAACATTTTGTCGAAAGTTTCTCGATGGGGGCAAAACTTATCCTGCTTTCGTCTTTCGGTTCTTGTTACTCCATCATCAGATCTAATCAGGGACGGAAGTTCTCCACATTGAATACGACTCATTGTAGCTATGTAGATATTCTTTCCAGATACTTTCCCCCCCATAAGTCCTCAAGAAGCAGTCTAGTGTCATTATTTGTGCCCATACGTGTCAAAATACCAATGAAGGCGTACATTTCTTCTATGGCTGTAAGTTTTAAGCTCTTATTACGAGCTTCTTGGTTTGTATAGTCCAAGATAATCTTAATTATTTCGGGCGTTACAAACTTATTGAAAGATTGACACACTAGAGGTCAAGCCTTCATGAGTCAAACCTTCACTATATTTTGTACTGACCTGCGTACTTGGCTTGTGGGCACAGTAATATATTGGTCATCAGGGGACGAACTTCCTGAACCTGACTCATTTTAATTTTCTTGTGAATCACTTTCGTCACCTTCACTTGCTTCATTTATTATAGCTGACACCTCTTCATCTGTGAGAAACCTCTGATACTGACGAGACATTGTATCAGAACTGCGAGTAATGTACAACTGCTCGAACAACAAAGGAGATTTATTTCAAAACGACAGTGGCAACACAATACAGCGGTACCAGCAGTCAGAAAATGTATTTCTTTCTGCCGCACTGAAAAATATTTTAATGAGGAAAGTTGTCCCTCCGATGTCTAAGGACAGGGGGGGGGGGCGGGGGGGGGGGGCGGTCTAAAACTGCCACACCGAAATGTATATTAAATAATTCACAAAAATTATAAAATAATGGCCGCACATACTCCAAATATTTTACTACAACTACCTAAATTCTTGCTTCTTCACTCCAGCAAATAGATGTACTACCGAAATAAAACAAATACTGAGCGCAATTTTTGCCCCCTCCCCCCCCCCCCCCCAATTGGTGCTGAGGTTGACTTTGATTTATATTGCCCGTTTCCTATCGCTTGCGACACTTGTTCTAAATCCAGAGTCCTGTGATACAGGCAATGTTCAGGCAAGTCTGTCACAGTCTGTGGATCACAACTAACTGTTCTCGTAGAACTCTCTTCGAGGCTGTACTAATAGTCCGCTAATACTGTCCACTAATGTTCGTATACTGAGCCGATGTGAGTGGCCGGCGCTGCCATGAGCGGCCCTTACGTTCACTTCGGCTTGAGGGCGCTCCTGTCGTGGTGCGGTCCCGTTCCGCGCACCATCCACCATTGGCCGACGTCGTTTCGCAGCCTTCTCTGGTCTTGCGATCTTCGTCTTTATTCTGGCACTTGTAGTTACGCCAGAACAACAAGTTCTCTTTTAATGTAAGTTTATGTTCTTTTTATGTGTGTCCGTACTTAAACCTACTACGTTATGAATGATTTTAATGAGGAAGACAAGTAACAGATTATTAGATTTGCTTTGCTTTCCTGTTTTTCCTACATTATGTTCTATAGGTAACATTCGCTTTTTAAATATTTTTCAGTGTTTGCAGTCCTTTGACTTTGAACGCATTTTATTGCTAAGCTTCACAGCCATGTAGAATGGAGTATTTTCAAATAACGTCAGCATTTGCCAAGGAAACGTGTAATCTTGTTTGTGCCTTGTTTCATAAGCATGTGTAAACGAATTTCCTTCAAAAAGATGTCGGTTTTTTAGCTCAAAGAGAAGTGTTTCCCCTATAAACGTACGAGGAATTGTCAATAAGTCAACGCTTCAAAATAAAGGTTTGTGTGATTGTTTGTTGTTTATTCCAGTTATAACTCTGATCTTTTTTGTGTAGGTTGAACACCAGGAGGCGGCTTCCTTTCTAACCACCCCAAAAATTATCCCACATATTACAACTGATATAAAATATGCATGAAACACAAAGTAATTGACTTAGCTGTTATGAAAATTGTTTAGAACCCTCACTGCATAAACAAAACTATTTCACTGCTTCAGTAAGCAAAGCACATCATCAGTCCTTGACAAATTTCTTGGAGTAACCATAAACGAAAACTTAACAGATCCTACAGTGATCAGTTCTCTGTTTTCATAACTTAACTGTGTTTATATTCAACAGTTTGTTTGGTCCTAAAGTGTACAATGTGTCCTTGTTAGGTTTAGTTTCGTAGTATTATTATCTATCCAAGTGTCAAGTTCTTGAAGACTTTGTTTCGTTTTCTGTGCTAATTCTTCAGTGTTTTGTACAGCAGACTACTGCTGTTGAATCATCTTCATACAGAATCGTATCTGAAGTTACTTAACCTGGCATGTAATTTACGCAACATTGAAATAGTAATAAAGTAATGGGCCTAGTATGGACCCTCAGGGCTCACTTGCTTGTATTTCCTTCCAACTAAAGCGAGCTTACTCGCGCTATATACTATATCGCCAGTTAGTGTTTTTGGTGCTCTTTCCAAGGCATTTGATTGTGTTGATCATGAGACACTCTTAGAAAAACTATATTTTTATGGAGCTGATGGTTTTACGCACAACTAGTTTGACTTGATTATCACAACCTTTTGCATTCTCTTGGTACAGTATAACTCAGAAAATGTCAGAAGGGTGACAATTTTAGTGGCTGGGGAAAATCATAAACAGAGCCCTCACAGTCCAATTTTGGGTCCACTCCTATTCCACATATGTGAATGACTTTCTGCTGAACATTGTGTTATAATACATCCAGTTAGAGATAAATCAGCTGAAGAGTTAGCAAATATTTCCCAATATTAAGTGGTACTCTGAAAATGGACTGTCCCTAAATTTGAAAACAAAAAAAAAAAAAACACGCTACATTCAGTTCTGTACAACAAATAGTCACGCCAATAATTGCAAGTGAAAGAGCGCATATTCGAGAAAGTTTCGCCGTTCTGTATTCAGAAAGGCTTAGAGGGTCTTGCTGGCATTTTAAAATCAGTTAAGCGATTGTGTTCTGAGACTCTGTTGGTAGAAACTTTAAATCACAACAAGTTAAGAACTCGCAGAAAGCTCATTGCCTTGGGGAATCTTCCATCGAAATTGAGCTGCACACCACCTTAAATTGTAGTAAAGGTGTTGTGATGTGTAGGAATCTGGTGGACATTACCAAGGAGGAACTGAAAGAAGAGTGGACTGCAGAAAGTTTAGTCGACAGAAAAACATCATGAAGAGTGTGGATTGGGATCTTGTAAAATCCATTTCCCTTATCCTGATGTTCAGTACCACGAAATTTATCGAGCATGTCAAAACTGCACGCTTAACAAAAGAAAACATGCCTTATGTCTCCAATCCAGTGTGCGAATTCAAATGCCAGCACTCTGAATGTCAGGTAGAGGCCACTTACGGCAAATGCTGTAAGCCCAGACATGAAGGAGTGAACTGCTCTGGGGCTCACCCTGTCCAGAGTCAGGACTGCAGTGTACCTCTAGAAGAGCAGGAAGTACAGGACATTAAGATTACAAAGTATATCCCATATGGTGAGGCCAAAAAGATGTATGAGAACCAAAGGAAAGGTGGTAGCATGGCTTTAAACAGCCAGTCCAGGAATCCAATGGCACTAAACAAATTAAGATTGGTAGTGTCGTCACTAGTACCTGTGTTTGTCAATGCACTTACGCTGCTGCAGCTATTTCGACACATGGACCTCCCCACAGTATTTTAGAAAAGTCCATGGTGGTCAATGTTGCAGTGCTCCCTGACCCACCAAAGATTCAATGATTCAATGTGGTACACCATCCACTGCTGCCACTAACAAAACCGCAGTTGTGGCTCAGAAGCCTACCCAGGGCAAAAAGCTGGAGGCAAATAGTCCACCAATGTCTGAGTCTGGAAGTAAGCAGTCCACTGATGTGGATATCATCCGTTCTGAGGTCGGTCTCTCTCTCTCTCTCTCTCTCTCTCTCTCTCTCTCTCTCTCTCTCTCTCTCTCTCTCTCCTTGCATCTTTTTAGAAGCAATGGACCTTGATATTGGATGGTAAGTATCTCGCCCGAAGACAGAGCTTCTACCCACTGCAAGCTCCCCTCCCCAGCAGAAAGTGAGAATGCAATTTCTATCCCATGATAGATGGCTCCCATACAGTGGAACACTTTGTTCTAAACACTAGTGGAGCAACTGAAAATGCTAGCACAGGAGCGCCCTCTGTGTCTGTGTGTGTGTGTGTGTGTGTGTGTGTGTGTGTGTGTGTGTGTGTGTGTGTGTGTGTGTGTGTGCGCAAGAAACGCATTTTAAAGAGTCTGTTATAGAGCATATAGCTCCATACGAAAGGGACAACAAAGATGACTTGACCAGGTTAAAAGGACCAAGGGAGGAATGTCTTTCTCTGTCAATAATGCACACCACTCTGCTGCTCTCAACCGAGCTAATGACCTGCAAGTCGTTGCATTTAAGGTTCATGAATGTCAGAGGGTCGCTGATTGTTCGCTATATTTACCTCTGCACCTTGTGACTGAGGCTCTAAAAGGTCCTGTAGAACGGTCCCCTGACCATTTCTTCTACTGGGAGACGTCAGTACCCATCATACACTGTGGATTCGACTTCTACTTGCCCTCAGGATTGGGTTTCGGAGAGCCTCATGACGTCTCATGAGCTGTGAATTTCCAGCACAGGGCCAACTGTTTTCTCTGGCAGCCAGGATCCAAAACTCTGTCGGTACCGTGCCTCCATGGTAAGGAGTGAGTTCTGCAACTGCCCATTCTGCATGTGGGAGCTGGGTTCAGCACTGTCTGTGGCTCACGATACTGTGTCCAGTCGCAATCAAATCAGATACAGCATGCTGCGGAAATTGGAGTCAGTGTCAAAGGAACAATGATTTGATTTGATATGGTAGACATACAACTCTTGTAGGGAGGCAGTTTTGATATTTCTGAAATCATGAATGGACTGAACTTGCCCCTGTAGTTATCAGAGCATCGCCTTAACCAGCTGTGTAGGAAGTCCGGCTGGAGGTGGCTATTCAACAGGCTTTCCTACGTAACTAACGCTGCATAGGTATATTTCTTGACACCAGTAATGTGTATATCACTACTTTGCGTCATAGTATTCTAAGGCAGGTCCACCAGTGGGGCTTTGTGACCATCTCCACTTCTTCATTCGCTCCTTCTTATCAAAGCAGTATAAAGTAGGTGACGTGCGGTCAGATAGTTTCAAGCAGCAGAATGGTGTTCCTCGGGGCAGTGTTTTACGTGTTGCTCTCTTTGCCGTAGCCATAAACAGTATCATGTGTATGGTAACAAATCCCATATAACGTTCCCTATTAGTGGACGATTTTGTAGCATTGTGTTCCTCCTCCAGTACTGCAACAACTCCTCAGTTGCGACTTACAGTAAAAAGACTGGTAGCCTGGGCTCCAGAGAATGGTTTTACATTTTTTGCAGAGAAGTGGGAATGTCTTCAACATAAGCAATTCACATAAATTAAGAATACTATGAGAACGATTAAAATGAACACCGTATTCCCTTTTAAAGACTCTGGAGTCAACAATTAGGCACAAAAACTTCACAAACTGTACTGTTACTGTACCCGGAGGACCTGAAGGCGAGGTCCCAGAAGGCGCTGAACATTTTGAAGTGTCTTAGCCACAGGTCTTGGGGAGTGGACAGAGTGCATCTGATCCAGCTTAACAGGGCTTTCGTGCAATCACGGCTGGACTGTGGGTCCACAGTTTACGGGTCAGTGAAGTCTTTGTACACTGAGGGGATCAGGCTGGCCACGGGGGCTTACAGGACCAGCCCTATACCCAGTCTGTGTGCTGAGGCTGGAGAAATGCCGTTTAACATCCGGTGGCAGCTTCCAACGGTGTGTCAGTCATGTCAGTTCCTCACTTGCCCAGCGTACCATACTGTTGCTCGTCCAGCTACGGCGAGCCTCTTTACCAACGTGCGCCGGTAACAAGGCCGTTTGGGATGTGCAAAGTGTGTGTTGGAGTCTCTAGTGTGGGACAAGTGTGGGCTGAAACCTAGGTTTTAACCAACTGTCACCCTGGTTATTGCATATGCCCAGAGTAATTTCAGATTTAGTGCAGTACAGGAGAGACTGCTCTTCAGGTTCTTTTTTTTTCGACATTTTTCGACATTTCAAACGAGCATCTGAACTATGTAGCTCTATTCACGGATGTATCCAAACAGACGGACTCTATCGGTTGCTCTACCGTTTTCACAGATCTTGTTCTCAAGATCTGTTTGCCTCCGGAGTTCACTGTAAAGATAAGTAAGCCGAGCACACACGGATGGGGGATTACGCTAGAGACGATATGCGTCGCAAATGCAGAAATCCGCTGAGATAAGCGACTTTGGCAAAGGGCAGATTATTATTACGCAGAGCCTGTGACGAGTATCTCGAATGTTCACGAGAGCATCTACAGAAAGTGTTAAGAGGGCAGTGAAACTCCACTGTGCACGAAGTGGCTGGACACCTACGACTCTTCACAGAACGTGCGGTCTGGAGTCTTGTCTACTCTGTAAAGTGGCACAGATGGCAATCTGAGGAGCCTCTGCGAGAGAGCACAGTGCCGGTGGACGCACACACGTTTCGGAGCAAACCATGCGGCGCACATTGTTGAACGAGGGGCTCTGCGTATTCAAATGTTGGCCCAACGAAAACGTCAATTACGATTGTAATTCACTCGAGATCATAGAGACTCGACCGAGTATCACTGGAAGTGTGTCGGCTTGTTGGATGAATCACGTTTTCGCTACACCAGGTTGATGGTCGTCTTCAGAATCGCAGTCGTCCAGAGCGACGACTGCGTGAAACTTGAACCGCGCCACTGACGCAGGCTGGTGGGAGCAGCATTATGCTACGATACGCATTCTCCCGCGCTTCTATGGGACCCGTGGTAGTAATCGAAGACAAGCAGACAATTGCGAACCACCTGCATCCCCCTCACGCCCGATATCTTCACTCACGATAATTTCATCGTTCAGCGGTACAATTGTCAGTGTTTCAAAGCCGAAATCGTGCTACAGTGGTTCGAGGAGAACGATAGTGAAATAACGTTAATGTCTTGTCCACCAAATGCGCCTGATGTGAATTGGCCGATTCCCATCTGCGACGCTATCGAGTGCCATCACCGCATGCACGAACCAGCGGCCAGTTATATACGGGAACTACGTGACTCGTCCTTTTTAGGATACATTCAAACATGGACATGTGACTGTTTTCATACATGAAGAAGTGCTGTGTGGTACGTCAGTGCGATACACTTGCGTTGCTTGCAGTTTCTATTCTTCTCATCGTGACTATTGATTACTACAACCATTTCATTTAAGTATACGTTTTCTGTGAATTACATTGCATTTTGAGTGAAGACGTCTGTCTGTATGTCGGATTTCAGTTAAGTTCCTGCAGCGCCAAAAACATGCAGATGTAACACCTAGTTTCAAAACTCGAAGTGCTTCGTTTGATCCTACCTTCCTGCGCTACACTTAGGGTTAATCGTTTTTCCGCACCCTGTATATACAGGGTGGTCCATAGATAGTGACCGGGCCAAATAGCTCACGAAATAAGCATCAAACGAAAAAAATACAAAGAACGAAACTCGTCTAGCTAGATGTCGCTGCCATAGGTCAAACGGATATCAATTGCGGTTTTTAAATAGGAACCCCATTTTTTATTACATATTTGTGAGTACGTAAAGAAATATGAAAGTTTTAGTGGGCCACTTTCTTCGCTTTGTGATAGATGGCGTTGTAATAGTCACTAACGTGTAAGTACATGGTATCACATAACACTCCGCCAGGGCGGACGGTATTTGCTTCGTGATACATTACCCGTGTTAAAATGGACCGTTTGCCAATTGCGGAAAAGGTCTATATCGTGTTGATGTATGGCTATTGTGATCTAAATGCCCAACGGGCGTGTGCTGTGTATGCTGCTCGGTATCCTGGACATCATCCAACTGTCCGGACATTTCGCCGGATAGTTACGTTATTTAAGGAAACAGGAAGTGTTCAGCCACATGTGAAACGTCAACCATGACCTGCAACAAATGATGATGCCCAAGTAGGTGTTTTAGCTGCTGTCGCGGCTAATCCGCACATCAGTAGCAGACAAATTGCGCGTGCATCCGCAATTTCAAAAACGTCGGTTTTGAGAATGTTACATTGACATCGATTGTACCCGTACCATATGTCTATGCACCAGGAATTGCATGGCCGACGTCGTGTACAGTTCTGCCACTGGGCAGAAGAGAAATTACGGGACGTTGACAGATTTCTTGCACGCTTTCTATTTAGCAGCGAAGCATCATTCACCAACAGCGATAACGTAAACCGGCATAATATGCGGTATTGGGCAACGGAAAATCCACGATGGCTGCGACAAGTGGAACATCAGCAACCTTGGTGGGTTAATGTATGGTGCGGCATTATGGGAGGAAGGACAATTGTCCCCCATTTTATCCATGGCAATCTAAATGGTGCAATGTATGCTGATTTCCTAGGTAATGTTCTACCGATGTTGCTACAAGATGTTTCACTGCATGACAGAATGACGATGTACTTCCAACATGATGGATGTCCGGCACATAGCTCGCGTGCGGTTCAAGCGGTATTGAATAGCATATTTCATGACAGATGGATTGGTCATCGAAGCACCATACCATGGCCCGGACGTTCACCGGATCTGATGTCCCCGGATGTCTTTCTGTGGGGAAAGTTGAAGTATATTTGCTATCATAATTGACGGACAACGCCTGACAACATGCGTCAGCGCATTGTCAATGCATTTGTGAACATTACGGAAGGCGAACTACTCGCTGTTGAGAGGAATGTCGTTACACGTATTTCCAAATGCATAGAGGTTGACGGACATCATTTTGAGCATTTATTGCAATGATGTGGTATTTACAGATAATCACGCTGTAACAGCATGCGTTCTCAGAAATAATAAGATCGTAAAGGTACATGGATCACATCGGAACAACCGAAATGAAATGTTCAAACGTACCTATGTTCTGTATTTTCATTTTAAAAAACCTACCTGTTACCAACTGTTCGTCTAAAATTGTGAGCCAATGTTTGTGACTATTACAGCGCCATCTATCACAAAACAAAAGAAGGGGTTCAACTAAAACGTTCATATATCTCCACATACTACACGAATATGTAATAAAAAATGGGGGTTCCTATTTTTAAAAAACGCAGTTGATATCCGTTTGACCTATGGCAGCGCCATCTGGCGGTCCAACCGTAGCGCCATCTGGTTTCCCCCTTCAAGCTACACGAGTTTCGTTCTTTGTAGTTTTTTCGTCTGACGCTTATTTTGTGTGATATTTGGCCCGGTCACGATCAGTGGACCACCGTGTATACACTGAAGAGACAAAAGTCGTGGGATACCTCCTAATATCGTGTTGGACCTCCAGTGCAGCAACTTTAACATGGCACGGGCTCAACACGTCGTTGGAAGTGCCCTGTAGAAATATTGAGCCGCGCTGCCTCTGTAGCCGTGCGTAATCGCGAAAATGTTTCCGGTGTGGGATTTCTGCACGAACCGAGCTCTCGATTATGTCCCCTAAATGTTCGATGGGATTCATGTAGGGCGATCTGGGTGGGCAAAACATTCGCTGTAACTGCCCACAATACTCTTGAAATCAGTATCGATTAGCTGTGGCCCGGTGAAATGGCGCACTGTAATCCGTAAAAATTCCATCAATGTGTGGGAAAATGAAGTCCACGAATGGCTGCAAATGGTTTCAAAGTAGACGAACATAACCAGAACCCTGTCTGTTCCGTGTAAACAAAGGCCACGACATTTTGGAACCATCACCAGCTTGCACACTGCCTTGTTGACAACTTCAGTCCACGGCTTCGAGGGGTCTGCGCCAAACGCGAACCGTACCATCACCTCTTTACAGCTGAAATCGGGAATCATTTGACGAGGGCACTGTTTTCCAGTCCTCAAACGTCCAACCGATACGGTCACGAGCCCAGGAGACGCGCTACACGCGATGTCGAGCTGTTGGCAAAGGCACACGCATCGGTGGTCAGCTGCCGTAGCCCGTGAACGCCAAATTTCGCCCCACTGCCCTAACTGTTGTTGCTTGTCTGCTTCGACTGACAACTTGCGCAAACGCTGCTGCTGTCGGTCGTTAAGTGAAGACCGTCGAACCCTGCTTTGGCCACAGTGAGAGGTAATGCCTGAAATTTGGGACTCTCGACTCACTCTCGACGATGTGGACCTTGCAGTACTGAATTCTCTTAAGATTTCCGGAACGGAATGTCCCATGCATCTAGCCCTAACTACCATTCCGCATTCAAAGTCTGTTAGTTCCAGCCATGCGACCATAATCACGTCGAAGACCGTTCCACCGAATCACCCGAGTACAGATGATAGCTGCACCAGTGCACGAACCATTTATACTTTGTGTGCGTGATGTTACCGCCACCTGTATGTGTGCGTATCGCTATCCCAGGACTCCCGTCACCTCAGTCTATAATATGAAGAGGAGTAACCATATTGGCTCCACTACGAAGAAAAGCATTTCGTATTGCCCCAACACCCAGAAAGATCACTCCTTCTAAAGATTACTCCTTCTACGGTTGTGAAAGAGATCATAAAAAATTTTACTAATCTCAGACGTTCAATGAATTTGACAAAATGTGTCGTGAATTGTTTATAAGCAAAAGTAATCGATTCGAATTTGGACGATTTACACGTGCTCTGTCAGATAGTTCAAACAACAAATCGGGCTCGATTGATTATATTTTACCTCTGTCCAGTGTTTCCCAGAATGTGTGCACTGAAAATAATTCACAAGACGTGCGCACAAACACTCTAGTCAAGAAGCAGTAATGCAATTTCCTCCACATCGGTATCAGATTCGCTGAACTCTGATTATCGCTTGCTTGAGATACGTAGTTGGTTAGTGGATGAACAAATAAATGTGATGAAGCTATTCACTTAATAGTACTGGAGTGGCGCCACGGCGTAACGCGAAGCACTGTACTGTCACCTTGAACGTGGGCCTCACTGCGATGGAAAATCTGCAAGTCAGGATCGACGTGTCGCCCTGCAGTCTCCACGCTCATAGGATGGAGGGCAGATCAGCAGCACACAATGTGTGTGTGTGTGTGTGTGTGTGTGTGTGTGTGTGTGTGATTCCACCCGGCGGCGGCGGTATCGCACTTGACTGCCGTTGTGCGGCCGCCTAAGAGACGCGGAATCTATTGTTGAGAGGAATTTCAGTGCAATCCATCAGATCTATACTCCTGCATTGATCTCTAATGCGGGCTACAATGGCGTTGGCGGGAACTGCGTATTTAGAGACGTAAGCAGAAAACTTTCTGTCGATTCCTTGTGTACTACCTAAGGATTTCACCTGTAACTAGTCAAAGGAGTAAATACATTAGTAAAAACGTGTGGTTCCTGAAGAGGGGCAGCAGCCTTTTCAGTAGTTGCAGGGGCAACAGCCTGGATGATTGACTGATCTGGCCCTGTAACACTAACCAAAACGGTCAGTGTAAGAGTGAATACTGTATGTAAAATAAAACAAGGCTTGAATAAATTTGTTCATTACCATTTGTCACCAGAGTAGACTGAAAATACGAATCTCGGTTACAACGACACTCGTTTATTACAGGTCCTTTTTGACGCTTCCTATTGCTGCCTGCTGGCACTTCTATAATGTCCTTTTTCTGTGCCCAGCCGGCATTCTTCGCCTTGTCGAGAACATGAAACCGAGGCGACACATTTTAGTCAATATTTGATGATCAATAAGTTTAAATTCAAATTAACATCATCGGTTGGCTGCGTTGTTTGGCGGTTGCTGCCAAAGATGCTCATTAACCGTTATCAGGAGCCCTGTTCGGTTTCAGAATGATCTGATTTGCATAGTCCCTGTACACCTAATTAATTCCTTCAAAGATCACAGGGTTCATTTAACCCAGCACGATATTTTTCCCGTTGGAAACTATTCCTTTTAATATTAATATTGAATAATTTATTATTGTTACTGTTGTCCAGAGAAAATCCAATATGCGGTTCGCTTCTCGTGATACTTTGTTCGAAATCGTGGGACACTATAGTTTTTCCTTAACTCTGTTTTTATTAACACACTTTCTTTGATATGATTCACTACGATGAACGGTCATACTTATGCCTGATAATAATTGTCCAAACAGAATCTATAATCGAAAGTCAAAAGTAAATTTCTTTAATTTGCCCGGCTCCCAACGACGCAAGAGACGTTAACAATACGTGCGTTGTGTTTATATCATAATTATGAAACAATAGGGACGTTCATTAGAACTCTTTGAATAAAGCCCCGTGCTACTGTCCGTATAATACTCTATTCTATTGGTTGTTGTTGTCCTTTTATTTAAGTTTCTCTGCTGTAATGCGGGAATTTGTGATTCTGTATGAAATATGGGAATTGTTCATGATCAGTTCGAATACATTTTTGTTTCAAAAAGACCAGATATGTAACGAGGAGTTACACTTTGAATGTTTTTATAGCCACGTTCCACTGTACTCTCGAACGCTTCCCTTCCTTACCAAATAATCGTCATAGAGGCAGAACAGTGCTTGAAGGCAGTAAGCAGTGTCAAAAGGATGTGGCTTTCTGTGGTCACGCAGAGATGAACAGATAAAGAGATCCGCACAGAACGGACTAGCCTGCGGAGCTGAACCAAATTAGTGTTGCAACTGAAGACCTTAACAAGAGAAAGTGCACTGATGGCAAAAGGAAATTCGGGCGCACTTTGATTATAATCTTCTGATAGCCTTAAGATCTAAATTACAGATTCCCTGTGAGCTTTTCCGGCCATGACGGCGAGGGACGTTTTGGGTGTGCATTGGCTTCGAAAAGAAGACATGGCTTCCTAAGCGTCGATGCGTGGTCGGCTTCGGGCGGGCGCAACGGAGTGGCTGTCCCAGCAGCAGCAGCAGCAGCAGCAGCAGCAGCAGCACGTGCTGGGCGAGCCGGTGCCGTAAGCTGGACAGCAGCGCAAGTACGTGAGTAGTATTATCTGTGTTGTTAGTTCGGTCGTCCCGGAGCTGGAACTTGTACAGTTGTCGCAGTGTGAATTACCTTCGCGAGGCCGGGTCGACAGACGATACGTAGACTATAAGTCAAAGTTGCTCATTACATGACTAGGATTAGTGATTTCTTAGGAGTTGTTAGGGATGGGACGGTTGTGGAGCAAAGTGAGTTGGAGAAGAGTTGGGCAGGTAAATTCCTAGAACGATTGCATATCGAAGTCACGGGGTCTAAACGATACATATCGAACGCGCGATTATAAATCGATTATGCGACCCTGGTGGCGGGCGTTATGATTGTGCTTGCAGTGGTCACTACAGCAACAACAAAAGAAGAGCGTTACAAAAGTACTTGTAATTACAAAGGAGACGACTTACCTTACTGATGGTCGGTGTAGTCGTTATGTGACAGTCGATGTGATGTGTACGCTACAGGGACAATTTTCTTTTTGCCATATCCAGGGTAAACTCTGCCAATATCGTGCAAGAATATCGGCCGAGTGTCACATGCGTTAACTTTTCCCTGCAACGCAAGTTGTGGAAATAGAGGTACTGAAACAAGTACAGTTCGTCTCTTTGTCCTGGACGCCCTTCTCTTTTAATGGAAGACTTCACAGATTTCCATAGCTGCTCGATGTTCTGCGTGTGCACTCTGGGGTCATCCGAAGACAGGAACTCTGCAGAGTGGTTCACGAACTCGTGGTCCAATCCTTCAGCTTTCAGAGTCTTGTTGGACTGAAACCTGTCTGTAATGACTTCAGTACCAGGCAGTATGAAGTGCTTTATCAGACCCACTAAAGTGGCCTTGCCTCTGGACAATATTCTCACAATGAAACATTTCCGGGACACTCTTCCTATTGCACCGAATACAAAAATATGATCGATTTCACTCTTTGAAGGTCATCCTCTCTGGTTCTTCCTTCTAGCCATATGAGATTCGTCCACTTCCACAACTTTGCGCGGTCCACCAAATGGTACACTGTCGTTTGTAACTACCACGTAACACACTTCTCTGCAAAACCCGAAATAGTCACACACAGTATTAGCAGATAAGTCAGTTTCCGATGCTGTTGCTTGCGAGGTGTAGTGTCGAATCCAGCAAGATCGAAGAATTACGCTGGTCTGGATGGATAATTTGGAAGAGTCAAACCACATATTCTTCCTGATACTCGTTCGTTTTCCGCACTGTCTGCAATGAAATCGTAACGGTATTTCAGCTTCGAAACTCCTCTTACGAAGTTTTACACACTTCGCAAAACCACAGTCTACACAGGCCCTGCTTTCCTCCTCCGGTAGTACTCCATATATGCGACAAAAAGTCAATATGCGACAAAAAGTCAAACAATTGTCTACGCTGGATAAGCATGGAATTATATTTTTCCATGTGAGAGAATACGCCGAAGAAACGTCAAGAACACCAGACATCACACTCACAATCGACAGGAATCGTCCGGGTTTCCCAAGCAAATCACAAATAATTCACCGACGTGTGTAATTTAGAACATCTAAAGGAACGACCGAAACTGATAAAAATGACGATCACAAATAATTGATCATAACGCCCGCCACCAGAGTCTCGTGAACGATTTACAATCGCACGTTCGATATGTATCGTTTAGACCTCGTGACTTAGATAGGCAATCATTCTTGGAAATTATCGGTGGGCCCATCAATGTTTTCAATGCTAGTGTCGTGCTGACTGAAACAACGTCGTTGAAGATGATGTGATGCAAGATACATAAGGGGAGTTATCAGCAAGGTAGCTATAGAGTTACAGACACAGCTTTCTGGGATTCCTCACTCCCGAACGGCAACATTTTATTATAAGTATTTCTCTAGTGATTGCATATCTGATATGGTCTAATGTCTTTGTGATGTCTTTGTGATGTGTTGTGGTTGTCTAAACAAAAGAATGTTTAACTGTAAAATTTCTATGGCCCGCGATTTAATGTATCCACGTACTAAGAGTAGTTGGGCAAGTAGGATAGTGACGGATGTGGTGAAGGGGAGTCGTTGAAAGACACCCACCAGCTGTTACGTTACACCTGCGCATGCTGTGAGAAACATGACTGAGTCACGTTACGGACGTGAGCAGTTAACCAGGTCCGCGCCGCTGTGCCGCACTTCGTATACCCAGGACACGGCGAGCGAGGTGGTTGCTCGTATTATGGAAAGCACTGAACCAGACGATAGAACGGGGGTGACGTTCGTGCGACTACCTTGTAAGCTCAGTGACTCGCGAAATTAGCGAGCGGTATTGAGGGACTACGGTAAGTGGAGCAGTGCAGAGAAAATGAATCTCCAGGGAGTACAGTTCATGACAAAGGGACACAAGTCTTACGGGTGTTGGTTTTGACGTGATGTGAAGGGACATTACAAGTGTGACTGCTTGCGACAAAGGGAGACGGCTGAACCAATACAAGATGGGTGGTTGGGTGTACCTGAGGAATTGTATTAAGGTGGGTCGGGCTCATTCCATGCCGAACGGTAAGCTCCCCCCACGATTTTGGGGACTTCGGAGAGGGTGTGCGGGCTGTTAGTCCGGTTTCAGGGCTGATTTCCATATATCCACTCTCGGCAACGGGGGCACACCTCCCTCCGCTCAAACCAGCATCTAATATTAACTGTTTCTGTACATGTAGTGACAGACGAAATAACACTCGTCAGCACCGTATTTAGTCGTAGGTTTACTTCTGAAAGAGTTCGAGTGGATAATAAAACACATACGAAATTTAAGTATTTCAGGCCTTGTCCATAAGAATATCACCTGTATTTGTTACTGTCGCTGAGCACTGACTCATCGCTTGAGACAGGACACAGTGAAAATCTCTGTGTACAGGTGACTGCCAATTTCAATACACTTGTGGGTTGTAATACAGCTCGTGCTGCTGGATCCGACGCAAAACGATGCTGTCGTCGTAAGCGACGACTGTATACTGGGCTGAGCGGCGCACGAATGCCCTGGCTGCGGTGGGGTGTAGAGCCTCTCGAGGGTGTGTCTGCACCGACGCCTCTGGTTCGCCGCTGCGTCTGGTTCGCCGCTGCGTCTGGTTCGCCGCTGCGTCTGGTTCGCCGCTGCGTCTGGTTCGCCGCTGCGTCTGGTTCGCCGCTGCGTCTGGTTCGCCGCTGCGTCTGGTTCGCCGCTGCGTCTGGTTCGCCGCTGCGTCTGGTTCGCCGCTGCGTCTGGTTCGCCGCTGCGTCTGGTTCGCCGCTGCGTCTGGTTCGCCGCTGCGTCTGGTTCGCCGCTGCGTCTGGTTCGCCGCTAGGTACCAACTTCGGTGTCAGCCAAAGAACTTGGTCCCGCAGTACAATCCTGCCCCACAGACCTGTGCACCACCATCCTGTAGTGCTGTGTCACATGAATGGCGGGGTGGATGCCCGAATTCGAATATACACTCCTGGAAATGGAAAAAAGAACACATTGACACCGGTGTGTCAGACACACCATACTTGCTCCGGACACTGTGAGAGGGCTGTACAAGCAATGATCACACGCACGGCACAGCGGGCACACCAGGAACCGCGGTGTTGGCCGTCGAATGGCGCTAGCTGCGCAGCATTTGTGCACCGCCGCCGTCAGTGTCAGCCAGTTTGCCGTGGCATACGGAGCTCCATCGCAATCTTTAACACTGGTAGCATGCCGCGACAGCGTGGACGTGAACCGTATGTGCAGTTGACGGACTTTGAGCGAGGGCGTGTAGTGGGCATGCGGGAGGCCGGGTGGACGTACCGCCGAATTGCTCAACACGTGGGGCGTGAGGTCTCCACAGTACATCGATGTTGTCGCCAGTGGTCGGCGGAAGGTGCACGTGCCCGTCGACCTGGGACCGGACCGCAGCGACGCACGGATGCACGCCAAGACCGTAGGATCCTACGCAGTGCCGTAGGGGACCGCACCGCCACTTCCCAGCAAATTAGGGACACTGTTGCTCCTGGGGTATCGGCGAGGACCATTCACAACCGTCTCCATGAAGCTGGGCTACGGTCCCGCACACCGTTAGGCCGTCTTCCGCTCACGCCCCAACATCGTGCAGCCCGCCTCCAGTGGTGTCGCGACAGGCGTGAATGGAGGGACGAATGGAAACGTGTCGTCTTCAGCGATGAGAGTCGCTTCTGCCTTGGTGCCAATGATGGTCGTATGCGTGTTTGGCGCCGTGCAGGTGAGCGCCACAATCAGGACTGCATACGACCGAGGCACACAGGGCCAACACCCGGCATCATGGTGTGGGGAGCGATCTCCTACACTGGCCGTACACCACTGGTGATCGTCGAGGGGACACTGAATAGTGCACGGTACATCCAAACCGTCATCGAACCCATCGTTCTACCATTCCTAGACCGGCAAGGGAACGTGCTGTTCCAACAGGACAATGCACGTCCGCATGTATCCCGTGCCACCCAACGTGCTCTAGAAGGTGTAAGTCAACTACCCTGGCCAGCAAGATCTCCGGATCTGTCCCCCATTGAGCATGTTTGGGACTGGATGAAGCGTCGTCTCACGCGGTCTGCACGTCCAGCGCGAACGCTGGTCCAACTGAGGCGCCAGGTGGAAATGGCATGGCAAGCCGCTCCACAGGACTACATCCAGCATCTCTACGATCGTCTCCATGGGAGAATAGCAGCCTGCATTGCTGCGAAAGGTGGATATACACTGTACTAGTGCCGACATTGTGCATGCTCTGTTGCCTGTGTCTATGTGCCTGTGGTTCTGTCAGTGTGATCATGTGATGTATCTGACCCCAGGACTGTGTCAATAAAGTTTCCCCTTCCTGGGACAGTGAATTCACGGTGTTCTTTTTTCAATTTCCAGGAGTGTAGTTGAGAAGGCAATAAGTGTAATGAGACGATGACAGCACCCTGTCAGCACCCCGGTAACTACCCGCGAGTGACTGGGGACAGCAGCCGAAAAACTGGGCACAGCGTGCGCAACCCCCCCCCCCCCTGATGCTGGCGGTCGGGCTGTCTGCAGGAGGTGCCGTGATGGCTGTCTGGGGATGGCGCCTCTGCAGAGATCGGCTCGGGCTTCAGGACGGGCGACAGAGGTGGCCCGCCGACCGCCTCTCCGCCTCGACCTCCACCGTCCTGAACGGCGACTGGTGGAAAGGCGGAGACGACTGCAGTTGCGGACTTCAGCGGCGAGCTGCGTCTGCTGGCCATTATTTTACGGTGGAACCTCTGACGTACGGGATCCGCATCTAGTTTTGCAGATGCTGGTGCGGCCCAGAGGAACTTCACACGACTCTCGGGCCATCCCCAGAATATTGTTTAATGACACTGTGCTACCGACTCTGTTTCTTTCCAAAAACTCGTCCTGTGGCTCGACTTAATCTGACTGGTGGAACGAAATGTTTCCACACTGGTCACAGGAGATGCTAAAAAAGTATGGTGGTGATAGTGTAATAAATACGCCGGCGATTTCCCCTCATTTCGCAAAGAAAAACCTTTAACACTCACTCCAATAGGTGGCAGGACCGGAGTTCCTCCGTGTGACTTTTATGCCTTCCAAAGAACCATTCAGCTTCACCATTAGACTGATAGTGAAAAGCAGCAATAGTTACGTGGTGGATGCCGTTAGCAGCACAGAACTGTTGAAAACTGGCAACCGTGAACTGCGTTCGGTTGTCAGAGACAAGTACCTCAGAAAGAACTTCGGTGTGGACGACATGGTGACAACGCTAGGGAATTTAGTGTATGCGTCTGTCACCAACAACGGTTCACTGTTCGAGAAATCACTGTGGACACGTCGCCACTGTCGCAACGCGCGCTCACACACACACACACACACACACACACACACACACACACACACACACACACTCGCGCGCGCGCGCGCGCGCGCGCGCGCGCGCGCGCGCGCGCGCGCTACAGCGAGACATAACTTCCTGAATTTGGGTGTCAATAACCTGCCTAGTACAATCACGGTGGGCAAGTTACTGTGTGCGAACAATCTTCCAATCACTTTGATGCAACAGTGACAACTCGCCACTGGAGGCAGTGAGGAATAACAACCTGTGCATCCTCATTCTCTGTGTGCAGCAGCAGAACACCTGACCGCACGAATACCGAGTGACAATGCAAAAAGTAGTGGCGCGCCATTGGATGGGGAATTTCTTTCAGTCTATGTGATCACAATGTTATACTTACTGGAAAACTAACTGAAGAGCTATGTCTGCAACTGTTAGTCCAGCAATACCCCTAAAGTCAAGTGGAAAAAATTGAAGAATTTCCTAATCTTGAGTATCAGTGTGATAACACTATACCTCAAACCCAGTGTCGGTACTAACCTGTAACCGAGACAAGGAATCAGCATTCGAATGTTATGCAGTGGGCCTGTACAACAACTTGTATTCATAATTGACAGTAACAGTGTCCACAGTACCAAATTTTGCGCTATCTGTTTTGTGACAGACCTGGAAGTACTGAACAAAGCATTAAAGGTAGGTGATCTATAATCAGATAGAACTTCTGAACATACAAGCATTGGTGGAACTTGAGAACATCATAGATAATGTCGAGTGACTCTTATTCAGATTGTAATTGCACTCCGCTTTGTTGAGAGTTTTCGAGCCAAAATCAATGGTTTCGACAGACGGATCCATTGTGTGGGAGGGCACAACTCCAATCCCGTACCAAGATGCACCCACTTCTTAGTAGGATGAAACTGAATCAAACGGCGACCACTTAACAATGCGTCTTGTAACTGCTGAAATACGACCTCATAATCTTGGGCCCACACAACGGGATTTCCGTCACAGCCGGTTCAGCGGCGCAGACATTTGCACAGTATTTCCAAAACAGTTCAACAAACATGACAAGAAGCTACAGGTGTCCGGATAAATTATGTTTTGGGGCGCCAGCAGACCTTTAATCACAGGTAAGACTGAATAAGCAGAACGAGTATTTAGGACTGTGCATTTATGGTATAAGTATTAAAGTTCTTCGTTGACTTTTTCTTAATACTCTTCAAGCTAGTGGTAGCAAGTACTTGATATAAACTTTCTACATCTGGTAAATGACCAGCAGGCATACAGTGCTTGACAACAACATATGAGCGGTGTTTTGGTTCTCAATTGTTTCAGGAGCCAATGAAATATACCCAGACCTGAAGCACTTTCTACAGTAGTGTTTGAAATTGGGACAAACCCAGGTGAGGAGTTGATCACAAAATATTGGTTGGACTGCACGTCGAGTGATGTGAGGCATACTTACAATTACCAGTCAGTCTTCGAAAAGAATGTGTCCTGTCCCAGTCTATCCATAAATTTCTCCGGTTTGTGGGCTTATTAAAAGCAGCACATGGGCGTAAACTTCCTTAAGGCTTTTTTTTATCTAATAATCTGAGCAGCCTCCTTAGATTGTTTGCAGATGACGCTGTAATTTACCGTCTAGTAAAATCATCAGACGATCAATTCCAAATACAAAATGATCTAGAGAGAATTTCTGTATGGTGCGAAAAGCGGCAACTGGCACTAAACAAAGGAAAGTGCGAGGTCATCCACATGGGTAGTAAGAGAAGTCCGACAAAATTTGGGTACACGATACATCGCACAAACAAAAGGGCTGTCAATTCGACTAAATACCTAGGCATTACTATTATGAGCAACTTAAATTGGAAGGACCACATAGATAACACAGTGGGGAAGGCGAAACAAAGACTGCGCTTTGTTGGCAGAACACTTAGAAGATGCGACAAACCCACTAAAGAGACAGCCTACATTACACTTGACCGTCCTCTGCTGGAATATTGCTGCGCGGTATGGGATCCTTACCAGGTAGGATTGACGGAGGACATCGAAGAAGTGCAAAGAAGGGCAGCTCGTTTCGTGTTACCGCGCAATAGGGGTGAGAGTCTCACTGATATGATGTGCGAGTTGGGGTGGCAGTCACTGAAATAAAGGCGGTTTCCCTTGCGGCGAGATCTATTTACGAAATTTCAATCACCAACTTTCTCTTCCGAATGCGAAAATATTTTGTTGACTCTCACCTACGTAGGGGTAATGATAATAAAATAAGAGAAATCGGAGCTCTAACGGAAAGATTTAGCTGTTCCTTTTTCCCACGCGCCATTCGAGAGTGGAATGGTAGAGTAGTAGTATGAAAATGGTTCGATGAACACTCTGCCAGTCACTTAAGTGTGAATTGCAGAGTGACCATATAGATGTTTAATACCAGCAAGGGTGATAGCCACCGAGGTCCTGAAATGGGTTGTACCATTCCAGTCACTCTCCATCGCTGTAGTTCGTGAGCAACCTGCTCATACATAGCCTGGGGGAGAGGCACAAGTCGTGGTTGCACATTGTCTTGAACAGTAGTATGCCATTCAGAACCTTCCGCCCTTCCTTAACTTGGTTCAAGGCGTTCAGCGAAAGACTGTTTAGGGTGCTTCTTAAAACGAAAAAATTTAATTCTCTCTGCAGCAACATGAATTTGTGATTCATAATCTTGGTTGAGATGAGAGTTCCTCGCAATTAACAGCTTCCGGCCCAGAGTCGGGAAATAAGTTGATCCATATGAGGTACATATCGGCTCTGACCACCGATAAAAAAGAAAGGAATGCACGTCATACCGTTAACGTCGTAGGGTGTGCAGCTTGCTTGCTTGCGTGCTTTGAGTTGGGCGCCATATTCTGACCAGCGTAATTCGTTACTGTTAAATTGTCGAAACTTGGGAGCAGTGATCGGTTGTGGAGCTGCTTCTTGCTACACTGCTTGGACACTGAGCAGCCATCATTCACTCGTTTTTAATGGTCAAGCGCAAAGAGGGTAGTTCTAAGATGATTTCACCCTTCTGTATCCAAAGGGGTTTAAGAGGGAAACTGTGGCTCTTTTAAGTCAATAAAGCGCTTTTCTATTGGGACACTGTTAGTGGGTGGTGGGAACTTGAAATTCCCACGGAGAACCTAACCACACAAAATCTAGATGCTTAAGAGAGTGTGCAATAGAAATTGTACTGCACATCATCTTGAACTACTTCAAACTTGTTGTGACTTGCAGGGATCTGACATTCCCCAGGAGGAACTGAAATGAGTTGACAAGATCTCCATGCCTGAAGATAACTGAAGCTGTACATCATGCAGCCACAGGCTCCTACTGGGACAGGCCCAAACCCAGTCTCTGTGCTGAGGCTGTGAACTGCATCTTACCATCTGGTGGCTTATTCTCATGATGCGTCAGGCATGTCAGCTCCTTCCTACTCCCACTTCTATAGCTGGATGAGTAATAGTATGATTTGCTGGGGAACACTTCTGTATAAATCGTCCATGGGCAATGAGGCATTTGGGGTCCATTCAGCATGTGTTCTGCAATCCCTTGGTACGGGACATGTACACTCTCACATCTGGGTTTTTATCTGACCATCAACCAGGTTACTGCAGAGGCTCAGAGTAATTGAATTTAACTACAGATGCACGCCACTTCTCCCAAAGGGGATTTGGATTTGGAGAACAACACAATAAGCTGTTCTTGTCTGGAATTATAGTATAGTTAGTGCAGCGATATTTTCCTACGTTTTAAATGGGCACCACAGCTATGTGGCGGTCTCCAAAGGCGGGTCTAAACAGAGGTCTCTGTTGGTCGCTCTGTTGTTTTCCCTGATCGTGTCCTTCAGGTCTGGACGCCTGCAGAGCTCATTGTATTTGATGCAATCTCGAGAGCGCTGGAGCAGATGCCGTGCCTGCTAAATTCCCCATCTGTTCCGATTCCCTGGGTGCTCTTAAGTCTGCAACGCTTGTATCCATCTGATAAAGTAGTTCAGGATATCCATGACGCCCTCCTCCAGCAGTAAATGATGGAGAAGGAAGCAAAGCTTACACATGGATACTGCATACCTTCTTATAGCCACATCGAAAAGATAAGGTCCTCCTCACTCGTCTTCACATAGGTCACAGCCCTTTGACGCATGGCTTCTTGCTCCAGGTGTAGCACCCTCCAATGTGTAGTTTTGCTTGTGGCCTAAAGAGCAGCAGTGGAACATTGGGTACCCCAGGAACTGGTAATATTCGCTTAACTGCCCGGACCATGAGGGAGGTAAAACCTCTACAAAAAACCACTCAGTCTCTAGATGTGCTTCCTGCTGATGAGATGCTTGTCTCTTGAGGAAGAACTGTCACTAGTGGGCAACCTCTGTGCAACCTGCCGCACCTCAGATGTATATGGCCTACTGAGGCAAGTGGGGCTCTGTCTGGGTGCACTTCCTCCCTCCACCTCCCGCCCCTCCAGCTGCCTGTGGGAACACCATGAAACATAAATCAAATGTTTCTACTCCCAGCAGCTCGGATGAGTAGTTGGACAGTATGAACACCCAAAATCCTAAAATTCGTGTGGCTAATCCATCTGGGCCATTTCTGAAAGTCACGGACAGTATTTAAAGTGTGGTATGTGACTTCTTGTCATGAAACGTGTGCATGGTTCTTTTGAAAACCTGCTGCCATTTTAGATACATAATGCTCTTGAGGGACTTGCAGAGCGACGCAGATCTATCGAGAGGTTGCATATTGGGTGTTCTTCTGCTGGAGACTACGATGGCTCCCCAAATACAAAGCTGTACAGAAGCTGAAACTTCCTGGCAGATTAAAACTGTGTGCCGGACCGAGACTCGAATTCGGTACCTTTGCCTTTCGCAGGCAAGTGCTCTACCAACTGAGCTACCCAAGCACGACTCACGCCCCGTCCTCACAGCTTTACTTCTGCCAGTACCTCGCCTCCTACCTTCCAAACTTTACAGAAGCTCTCCTGCGAACCTTGCAGAACTGGCACTCATGAAAGAAGTATTCCCACAGGCAGCTGGAGTGGCGGGGGGCGGAGGGAGGAAGTGCACCCAGGAGTGCTAGTCCTGCAAGGTTCGCAGGAGAGCTTCTGTAAAGTTTGGAAGGTAGGAGGCGAGGTACTGGTGGAAGCAAAGCTGTGAGGACGGGGCGTGAGTCGTGCTTGGGTAGCTCAGTTGGTAGATCACTTGCCTGTGAAAGGCAACCGGCACACAGTTTTAATCTGCCAGGAAGTTTCACATCGGCGCACACTCCGCTGCAGAGTGAAAATCTCATCCTGTACAGAAGCTGTTGAATGCCAAGCTACTTGGGGAATATCCTGTCAACGGCGACATGCAGACTGGACTAAACAGTCATTAAGTTGCTGTACTACGCGAGGACTTCATAGATATGGATAGACTAGAAATTTGTAAGGAAAACGATTGATGGTGAGCTTCAAAAGTCAGTGTCGTTTATCCTGACATTCAATCTGC
Source organism: Schistocerca nitens (assembly GCF_023898315.1). NCBI lineage: Eukaryota > Metazoa > Arthropoda > Insecta > Orthoptera > Acrididae > Schistocerca > Schistocerca nitens. Next base: position 619,387,930 of record NC_064620.1, on the reverse strand, counting down.
CAAAGTTGCCCGAGTGTATTACAGTATGCTTCCTGTTCCTTAAGGTCTAAACTTATGTCCCAAATCCAATGCACTTCTTCAGCTGCCAAAGCTTTGGTCACACCACTGTTCATTGTAACGGTCGGGCTATATGTGACCGATGTGGCGCCAAAGCCACAGGTTTCCAGTGCACTGCACCATCGGGCTGTGATAGCTGCTTCTAGGCCCATTTGATATGGAGCAGGGACTGTACACAGTGCGTTTCATATTCTGGCACAAAGAAGAAATTTAAGGCCACTCAGTCACCAAATTTTGTCAAGTCTTTTGCCTCGACGTTGAAGCAGTCATTGCAGGAGGTTTGTGTTAGCACTCACACTGTGGCAACTGAGCAGGGACATCTACCTGTAAATGCAGCTGCCAGTCTGCGCCGCTGGTCCCGCGTTGCCATCTTCATATCGCTGAAACATTGAAAATTGCCAAACGTAATGTGAGCATAGACAGAAAAGCCATATGTCATAGATGGGAAGAGATCCAGCAGAGTGTTTGTCACATTGGCCTCGCCGGCATCCGCAAAACCCAAGCTATGAACGAAGGGTGACTAGCCAAAGTGATCCGCTCCAAAGCCATCGGACCATGTGACATTGTTGCTGTACGATGGATCTGACAATGACAGTACCATCGCCGGTATCGACATTGACGTTTGCGTGAAGGAAACAGAGAGTCCCTCAACTGATCCTCCTCTCCCACCTCTCCGTTGTAGTATAGCCACAACGCAGCAATGGGAAGAGGAAGGTCATAGTAAAAAAAAACTCACCATTAGTGGAACATGCACTGTTTCAGCACGCATGAGGAGGAACTGTGTCTATTAACTCCAATAGTTAGGCCAATGACTCTCTCTCTTCAAGAGATACATGTTAAATACTGTGACGCTCCTGAGCTACGTGGCTACATTCTTCAGAAGAAGGACGTCGTCAGTGGAGAGAGAGCTAAAGGGGGAGTGGCTATTCTCGCCAACAATACCTGCCACTCCTCGCTTCTCCCCGCCCCCAACAGGCCCGTAATCAGTCACTGGGTCAGTCCACGTGTCTTTGGTGGACAATATGTTCACTTTACCTGCCCCCACATGAGGTTCTCGACAAAGAAGCTCTCCATGACCTCCTAACTGAGCTCCCCCACCCCTTCATCTTGTGTGGCGATTTTAGTGCACATACTGTACTTCGGGGCTCTGCAACTACCTGCCCCGGGGATAGAGCCTTCTCTTGTCCTTACATTCATATCTCTCGAATGTGGGGTGGAACATGCTCTTAAGCACTCCGTCTGGGATGTTCACTGCCATAGATATCTCTCGGCATGCTCTCCAGCCCTCACACACACCGCTCAAAGGGAAGTGGTCGATGGTTTGGACCGAATTCACCTGCCAGACGGAGTGATGACTGAAAGACATCCGCCGTAATGGTTGCTTCGTAGGGCAGACTGGACGCTTCACTGCCAACTCTCTCTGTTTGTACACTGTGACAGTATCCAGGGATGGGTGGAATGTATTACCCGTATGATCCACCACTCGGCTGAAGCATTCGTCTGCAGTCGTCTGACCTGATTAGGCAGGTGGAGCGGCGAATGCCGCATCGCAATCCGGTCCAGGCGGGTGGCTCTGTGTCGGAAGGAAGGATATTATGGAGACATGGTTTAGCCAAAGGAAGGGGACGATTCCAGAATGAAATTTGCCCTCTGCAGCGGAGTGTGTGCTGAAGTGCAATTCCTGGCAGATTAGATTGTTGCAGGCTATTACCGTACTTAGAGCGAGTTCGCTATTGGGCGCGAAAGCAGACGCATGATGCTCGACCCTACGGTATTATCAAATACCCTTCTTTAAACGGAGCCTTGCATTGCCCAGTTACCTAAAGTGCGAGTAGCTGCACGTAAAGCCGCCCATCGTTTCCTTGTATAGGAGTCCTCAGCAAAAATATCAGTGTGGTAACGTCTCATTTGGTCGTTCGTCCAGGGTATGAATCTAATCCCTTTATAATTGCAGTTGTAATTCTGACACGTTACAATATTCTGTGATCTACATAAAAGTTGACTCTTACGTAGAAGATAGCATTGTAAAAAGTGGCTGGTGGCTGTTATCTTCCATGTAAAAGGCAGCCTATATTTTATACGCAGCCACGAGCTTAAAATGGCAGTTTTTAACAAAATAGCATTCTGTGATCTAGGTCCCAAATTTATTGTATGGGTAGGCAGTTTTGCTCGAAGCCCCCCCAAGCAAAGGCCTTTGCAGCAGTTGCGTGCTGACAATAGATATCAGTAATGAAGTGTGCGGGAGCCAGGCGCGGAACTTCAATAAACAATATGAAGCAGTGGAGGGAGCTGCAGAGTTCCACCAGCCTGCTGCAGCCAGCGGCGGTGGGGGCTGCCAGAGACGACTTTTAGTTCATCAGCTTCGGCAACGGCAGTGGCTGCATCTACACTTTCGGCAACAGCAGTTCAACACTAGCAGCCAGTACGACCGGTGAGTAAAGTACATGCGCTGATAGTGTTATGTGTGAAACTGCAGGGTCATCGTCGGTGAAGCAGCCTACAAAGAATGGACATCCACTCTGTCTAGTAGTTCACGTAATAGTAGTGGACCATTTAGGTCTAACTCCGACCGTAATAGTGTCGAAAAGGAGCTTACTGTATGGACAGATAGACCAAAATAGAGGGGAGAAGTAAGCTTTCCGACAATATGTCATCACACTTAATGCAAATTATGCTGGGGCATTGGATACTGAGCTATGTTCAGTAAAAGCGGAGGCAAGTTGTGTAAAAGATGATTTGGGTTCAGTATAAACAGAGTTAAGGTTAAAAATTGAGGATGTAGAGACAAACGTAGAAAGTGTCAAAGCTGAGATAGGAAAGATCTAATCAGATATTGAATAGATGATTGATGTTAACTAGGCCACCCTCCTCAGAAATTGTCCGTGTGTCTGTATAACCCCTAATTTTGTATCAGAGTTGACACTGTGGAAAAAGATTTCCGGGAAATTTTGGAAAAGGTACAGGACGAGCTGGGTGGTGATGTTAAGAACTGTGTGCTGACGGAAAATGCGCTTGAGGAAGTGACCGCTAAGTCTCTTAATATTTTGTCTCGCAGAGTGTGAAGAAGAGGTGGTCAAAAATAGACAAGAAGTGGAATCAGGAACTAATACCGAAGCTACATAGTGAGATCAGCAGATTAAAGACGCACGGGCGGAATTAAATTCTTTGGCAGCGATTAAGGCTGCCACTGTGATTGTCGTTTCTGAATTAACACATGGAACACGTAATTGGTTTGTAAATCGTGGAAAATACGCTCCAGCTGATTTTTGTCACCGCTTATGGCGATGAATTTTTGCGAGAAATATTGGAAGAGCCAAAAATTAAGTTCGTGACATGTAATCTTGGGGGCAACCCACGATCATGAGCTAATTTAATGAGGGGTTAATGTGCTGCCTAGGAAGTGTCTGAAAGTTGTTTCCTGCAAAAATTCTTTAGTGAGACGAACGCAGCTTGAGTATGAGTTCGTAAACGGTGCAAGTCTGAAATACGGAAGCTGGTCGATATGGGATTTTTGTGTGTGTGTGAACTGATTACATGTGGCAAAATGGTGAGAAATAATTAAAAGTTAGCTGACTTATTGTGTCGGACAAATTTCCCGTCAGGAAAGAAATGTTTTCTACTGGAAACTGTATAGAGTGCTAGAAATGTCGAACTTAATCGAATGTATTTTTGCCAAAGCTATAAATCAGTTTTAGCGTTACTATCGATTCCACTGGAGACGGTGTTCAGTGCCTGAACTACGGTGGTTCGGGAAATGGTATGGCCACCCAACAGTCGTCTTGCGACAGCTATTTCCGTTCAGCACGGGAGATGGCTGCGTATGGCTGCACGTTTCAGTGCAGTGCGTGGCCCATGGAGTCAGGAGTTTCTGCAGAGGCGGCGGGACTTCAAACGGCCTAAATTTTGACACAAAAACACCGATCGTGCGCGGTGTACAAAACGTGACAGTGAAGTGCTACGATAAAATGGCGAAAAAATTGCTGCCAAATAAGCTCAATAGCGCTAAAAACTTTTACGAGCAAAATTTCTTTAAATTTATATGTTTTGCTTTTATTTCGGCATGTAGTTAATACATCGTGATTTTATAACTTGTGTTAGACTTCCAGTCAATTTCTGATAATAATACATGTCATCTCCTAGGACGTACATGCTGCATCATACACCACCACAAAGATACTTACACTATTCTCACACCTATTATATTGTTATGTAAGGATCTCAAATTTGGCGCAACTTCATGTGCCATGTTAGCAAGCTAATTTGCCACATTTACGTGTAACGCTATACAGCGATTAAATGTTTTGAGAATGAACTTTAGGACTACGTAACAACTTTTAAATGCTATATGCAATTTCAACTAAGGATGTCTCAGATATGAATGTACTGTAGCTGTCATTGTTGCCTGGATGTAATTTATTTATCAATTTATTGCGATTTATATCTTTTTCATTATGCAGATGTTTCTCAGAACATTGTCTCCTGCACAATAACACAGCAATTGAATGCAGCGTGAATACTTCATATCTTGTGATACTCGTGTAGTTAGCTATGGAATATTTTACTAGTGTCCCAGTAACTTTATTCAAATGTTGATCACAATTACTATTGAAAACCGTCTTAAATTAAGTAGTAATCGCATGTGTCAGCTGACACCAACACTGAAAAGAGTACAAGAAGCCGCTTCTGTCACGCAGAAATAAATACTTCCTTAAACAATATTTAACATTTTGTTGCCTTTTAACATGAGCGCACTGGCGCAAGAATACTACTCATTTATTTGTAAACAAACCTTTTTTTATACTTGCTGTGAATGGTCTAAGTGTGTCCGTGTGTTAATATCATTTTTCTTATTTAAATATTGTTGCAATATACTAGTTTAGTGCAGAAAGTGGTCAAGTTGAGTCACATCATGTCTGTAAAATATAAGAATTGTGTGTTTTTCGTAGGGCTTCCCTTCAGCCAATGAGAATCGAACAGTAGCGAAACACTGCTGGAGTCAACTGGAGACAAACGTATTTTAAGTGATGCACTCACTCGAGGGAGCGATTCTAGACATCTTACGTCGAGCTCTGGAAGAAGGCAGACCTACCTGTGGTAATGTGTGGTATTCTGTTGTGTAGGCGATAGATTTTTGGGTCATGTGGCAGTTGTTCGATTTTAAATTGTGAGACACTTTTATGCGAGTTTGTGAAGAATGTCGACCATTCCGTGGTCTAGTGAGATATTCTGTTGCCTGGGTGATCGATTCTGGGTGGTGAACCGCCCCTACAAGACATCCATTCTGAATTCTGAATTGTTTTTAGATTTCGAATATCTTGTACTGCTATAAGGAAATGGATGACTGTTTAGTTAGGGGAATCTGTCACTATTCTCGTAACAGCCTCAACGCGACTTTACAGCATTTAGTAAGATTTATGCTGTCTGTATTATAATGCTTATTCTAAATACTCTTTCCTGGATGACATTATTCAACAGAATTGTGTGGCATCTTCTACATCAATAAAAACGTTTCCATCTAACGTCTGTAATTAATGAATACCTAATCTTTCATTTAGTATTTTTTGGCATTGTATTAAATCGCAGTTGTAGCCAGTGGATGGCCTATTTGAGTGTAGGATCGCAGCTACAGGCAGGTATTTCCAGCGAGTTAGTTGCTGGACATAACAGCAGATGTGTGCGGCTCGAGCCGTACATTATGGGGCATTTCTTTTGTAAACAGAGCCGTGCATAGCCCACTTAACCTAAGATACGAGTAACCACAGGCAAAGTCGCAATTGATTTGCTCGTACAGGATGCTGGTTCGAGAAGCTGTTCAGCAAGAATATCAGTGAGAGGTAACGTCGCAGCCAGGAGAGACGCATGTACGCTGCCAAATTCGCTAGTTCGGTGCGCGGATGGAAAAGGCCAGAAAACCGATAAAATGTAGAGGACCGGCGTTCCAGGACCACTGTGTCATCATCGCGAGTCTCCCATAGGGGCAATGAAGGTATCTTGCGAGAGATGCGACTGCTTTCAGACAGAAACAGACTGTGGTGTTCCCCCCACTCCATTCGCGAAAAGAAAAGCACATGAAGTGGTCAACACTACACCTACATCTAAGTCCTCACTCTGCCAATCACTGTGAAGTGCATCGCAGAGGGTACTTACTGTTGTAGCAACTATTAGGTCCTCTTCCCTTTCCACGCACGCAAGGAGCACGGAAGAATGATAACCTGAACGCCTCTGTGCACACTTAAATAAGTCACATGCTCGCGATCCCTACTGGAGTGATACATAGGATGTTGTAGTACGTTCCTTTAAGATGTTTCCTGAAACTTTGTAAATAGGCTGTCCTGCAATGGTTTGTGTCTCTCTTCAAGCGTCGAGCAGTTCATTTCTATTAGCAGCTCCGTGACGCTCTACCATTCCTGCTGTCCCTCGCTGTACACGTTCAATATCCCTCGTTAATCATATCTGGCACAGGTCCCATACACTTGACAAATATATTAGGATGGGTCGCAAGAGTGATTTGTAAGGAACCTCCTGTTGCATTCCATGCTATTCGATCAATAAGCCAAAGTGTGCTACCCGCTGTACGTATGACTGAGCCTCTCTGATAAGTCGATTTGATAATTCTACAAACTGTTACACCCAGCTGATCAATTCCAACTTCGCTTTTTCGTATCGTGAAGAGCACAATTTAGCATTTCTGAACATTTACAGTAAGTTGTCAGTCTTTGTATCAGTTTGAAAACTTATCATGATCTGACTCAATATTTGTGTAGCTCTCTTCAGGTCATAATTCATTATAGACTGAAGAACCAAAAAAACTGGTACACCTGCCTAATATCGTGTAGGGTCCGCGGGAGCACACAGAAGTGCCGCAACATGAAGTGGCCTGCAGGGCTGTCCATAAATCCGTAAGATATGAGGAGCTGGACAAATCTTCTGAACAGCACGTTGCAAGGCATCCCAGATATGCTCAATAATGTTCATGTCCGGGCAGTTTGGTGGCCAACGGAAATGTTTAAGCTCAAAAGAATCTTCCTGAAGCACTCTGTAGCAATTCTTGACGTGTGGGGCGTCGCATTCTCCTGCTGGGATTGCCGAAGTCCGTCGGAATGCACAATGGACATAACGGATGCAGGTGATCAGACAGTAAGTTTACGTACGCGTCACGTGTCAGTCATATCTAGACATGTCAGGGGTCCCATATCACTCCAACTGCATATGCTCCACACCATTACAGAGCCTCCACCAGCTTGAACAGTCCATCTGCTTGATACAATTTGAAATGACTCATCCGACCAGGCAACATGTTTCCCGTCGTAAACATCCAGCGTCGATGTTGACAGGTCCAGGTGAGGCATAAAGCTTTTGTGTCATGCAGTCATTGAGGGTACATGAATGGACCTTCGGCTCTGAAAGCCCATATCGGTGACGTTTCGTTGAATGGTTCGCACGCTGATTCTTGTTGATGGCCCAGCACTGAAATCTGCAGCAATTTGCGAAAGGGTTGCAGTTCTGTCATCGTCTCTTCAGTCGTCGTTGGCCCCGTTCTTGTAGGATTTTCCTCCGGCTGCAGCCAGATTCCCGATATTCACAGTACACTCATGAAATGGTCGTACGGGAAAATGCCCACTTCATTGCTGCCTCTGAGCTGCTGTGTCCCATCGGTCATGTGCCGACTATAACACCACTTTCAAACTCCCTCAAATCTTGATAACCTGCCATTGTAGCAGCAGTAACTGATCTAACAACTGCGCTAGACACTTGTTGTCTTACATAAGCATTGCCGACTGCAGCACTGTATTCTGCCTGTTTACATATCTCTGTATTTGAGTAGGTATGCCTACACCAGTTTCTTTGGCGCTTCAGTGTACAGAACGCCATCGTCTGCGAAGTGTACGAAGTTACTATTAATATTGTCCTTAATGTCATTGATATGCAACTTGCACCAACTTGAACTGTAAACGTACCGACGCATTTCCCTAGAAAACGTGTTGCGTCCTTCCTGACAAGAAATTCTCAATCCAGTCACAAATTTCACAGAACATCTGATACGAGTGTACTTTCGTTAATAATCGTTGCGTCAAATGCGTTTCGGAAGTAAAGTAATACTCCATCTTCGTGACTGCCTTGTTACGTGACTTTCAGGATGTCATGTCAGAAAAGACCAAGTTGGATAGTTTTTTGTTCAGTGGTGGTATATTACTATTAAAATTAGAGGCAGCTCAGCTCCAAATTCTGCATAGAGTCTGACAGGGATTCCATTCCTCAGACAAAGAATTTTCAGCTGTTTGTCAAAGCCACCAACACTAATAGCGATACGTCTCACCTCTTCAGTCATGCGTAGAGTGAAGATGAAATGGGAGCAGCACATCTGTATCTCGATACATTTGGAAACGGAGTCCAGTAGTTGAGCTTTTGGTTTGCTACCTTCAGTTTCATTTCTTGTGTCATTCATGAGTGCACAGAGAGTAATTTGGTACCACTGGCAGCCTTAACGTGTGACCAGAATTTCTTAGCATTTTGTGAGAGATTTTTCGATAATATTCTGCTGAGTGCATTACCCTCTTGACAGCCTTTCGTGCATCACTTGTCTGTCTACAGCCCCTGGCTTTGCTTTGCAGTTATTGCGACGCAGCGGCTGCTGTTAGTGTAGAAGTCTGTATACAGTGACTGTGTACCACAGAGGGTCCCTCCCGCCGTGAACTGTTTCTGTCAGGTACCTGTGTGTCGAGAGCACAGTGCCGACCGTGAGCCACAGCTGCGGCCCTCTGCTTTCACGCCCCCTGCTCGCTGAAACGTTGCTGTGTTTTCACTGCTCTGGGTGCTCACAGTGCAAGTAGTTGCTCTCACGGGCTTGTGCCTGAGCTCAGTGAATCTTCAAAGTTTGCAGGAAGGAAACCACAGACACCCACCCACCCGCCCACCTATCTACCCCAGCTGCAAGCAGTACTGTCACCTGTCTTGTTGGCGGCAATGACACTTGACCACTGAGTGGTTTATTACAATCACCCTGTGTCTTGGACACGGTACGATGGACGTTCAGACTGTGCGCCACGGGATTTGCGTCTTTACTAGTGTTAGTGTCGCGACTTGCAGCCCGGCGCTGGTGCATCGTATTAGTATAGCAGAGGATGATATAGGACTTCCAAGGGAATGAATGTTAGCAGTCTTCTTACTGTGTATAAACATCGCTCGCATTCCAGCAACTGGGTTTATACCATTTTGGTGTATTTTAGCACGAAAGATTCAACTTACACTAGTGGGCACTGCAGGGAACTATGTAATGTACCTTGGCGTACGGTATTGGAAGACTTGTGTACTGCCTTTTAGTGTGACTTGGCAGAAGTTGGAACAGCTGATTCATCCTTCATTCTATGTGTGATGTTATAGTAGATTTGATTAGTTGACGTTTACAAATTTTCTTTCGTGCAGTGAAAGGATGGAATCTTGGTCCTTGATTTACACTAGGTATGAATCTTTCACATACTGTACTGCTCTATCCTTTGTATTTGATACAGAACCTACTGTTGTTAAAGTGTGGCTTTGTGTGTGCGCTGACAGTTTGATCTGTGTGTCACATCTCGTGCAAACATGGTGCATATTTGTAAGGACTGCCTTTAACGGAGTAAGTTTTCTTTTACAAAATGTTTATTTGCAGGTCCACAGCCTCCAAATAACATGATCAAACTTGGTAAGCGCAGATAAAGAAACAGTTGGTCAAGAAGGTGTAACTACAGTTGGGAATTTGTTAATGACCTTGTAAATACATGATTGTCATTACTTTTTGAATTTAATTTATTCATAGAAGACTTACTTTAACATAATTTTGAAACACACTGAGGTTGTTTTGGAAAGTTATATTTTCTTTCTGTTAGGTAACCTGTCTATACAGGCAGTTACTATGTTTTGCTTTGGTTAAATTGCCATCTGCTCACATTTATACAGCTATCACAGTTGCAATATGTTTTCCTACAAAATGTCTCCCTCGGTTGAAACACACTAATTCCAATATCTCTAACCTTTTCCATTATGTAGAAAAGCATCATACAGAAAAAACAATCTGCATTTGTAACAGAATGTTGGAGTGGCATTCAATAATCAATGCAGATATTTCTTTCCTCAACCAATGTCAGTTCAAAAAATGCCCGTGAAACACTTTGGAAAATGATGAAACTATAGGGGCTGAAGTAGAAATATTCCACCAAGTCGCAATCAGTGGCAGCACTATATGTGCCTTCAAAATGGCGTTTGTAACAGAGGTGCATTCTAGGCAGGGACATGTTGAGTTTTCGCTGCAAAACCAGACCACTGCAGATGTTGATAGGCACTTCTAGAATATCTAGAGAGACCTAGTAGTGGAGTAAAGAAGCATGCCTGACGAACACATTTGTGACCTCTGCAATGTTGGAACATGGAGGTCCATGATCATGACAGATGAAACACCTTGCTGCTCAGCTGGATGTGTCTGTTGTTAGTGCGGACACACTCGTTCACCAGTTGGGGTACTGAAAGCCATGCCCCGCTGTGTTTCTCGCCACCTAACTGAAGACCGTAAAGAGCAACGAAGGAACATCTGTGTCAAATTGTCTGCATGTTACGATGCCAACAGTAATAATTTTTTGTCGTACATTGTCAGATGATGAAACGTGGGTTCATCACTTCGAACCAGAAACAAAATGACAATATGTGAAGTGGCATCATAACACCACCTCCAAAGAAAAAGTTCAAAGCTGCATCCTCAACCAGTAAAGTCATATTGGCAGTCTTCTGGGACTGTGAAGATGTTACTGTTTTTGATTACCACCTTCATGGTGCAACTGTCAACTCTGAAGTGTATTGCGCTACCATCTGGAAATTGAAGAAACAACTTCAGCATTTTCATTGTCACAAAAATGGAATGAGGTTTTTCTTCTCCATGACCTCGCACGAGCTCTCCCAAGTCTGCGCAACCAAGAGGAGCATACAAAACTTCATTGGGTCAAACAGATGGAAGCCAGAAAGTGCAAGATCCAGGATGTTGGGTGGATGAGGAAGAACGGTCCAGTGAAGGACGCACTCTGCAGGCAGCGGTGCACGGATGACGGGGAGTTTATTGATGCAACAAGGAGTTTATTGATGCAACAAGGAGTTTATTGATGCAACAAGGAGTTTATTGATGCAACAAGGAGTTTATTGATGCAACAAGGAGTTTATTGATGCAACAAGGAGTTTATTGATGCAACAAGGAGTTTATTGATGCAACAAGGAGTTTATTGATGCAACAAGGAGTTTATTGATGCAACAAGGAGTTTATTGATGCAACAAGGAGTTTATTGATGCAACAAGGAGTTTATTGATGCAACAAGGAGTTTATTGATGCAACAAGGAGTTTATTGATGCAACAAGGAGTTTATTGATGCAACAAGGAGTTTATTGATGCAACAAGGAGTTTATTGATGCAACAAGGAGTTTATTGATGCAACAAGGAGTTTATTGATGCAACAAGGAGTTTATTGATGCAACAAGGAGTTTATTGATGCAACAAGGAGTTTATTGATGCAACAAGGAGTTTATTGATGCAACAAGGAGTTTATTGATGCAACAAGGAGTTTATTGATGCAACAAGGAGTTTATTGATGCAACAAGGAGTTTATTGATGCAACAAGGAGTTTATTGATGCAACAAGGAGTTTATTGATGCAACAAGGAGTTTATTGATGCAACAAGGAGTTTATTGATGCAACAAGGAGTTTATTGATGCAACAAGGAGTTTATTGATGCAACAAGGAGTTTATTGATGCAACAAGGAGTTTATTGATGCAACAAGGAGTTTATTGATGCTTACACTTACCGTATTTACTCGAATCTAAGCCGCACTTTTTTCCCGGTTTTTTTGTAATCGAAAAAACCGCCTGCGGCTTAGAATCGAGTGCGAAGTAAGCGGAAGTCCTGAAAATTGTTGGTAGGTGTCGCCACAACTAACTTCTGCTGTCAAATATATGGCGCGCTACACAGGTGCGCTTTGCAGGCACAAAGATAAATACTGGCGCCAAAACCTCTGCGTCAGTAAATAAGTTAAAAGGGACAAGAATGTAAACATTATGCCATGTATTATATCGTGTTTGCTGCTATTTCATTTAAATCCTGTCTGCCTAATAAACTATGAAACTAGATCAGCAAACGCGGATGAATATACGTATCATGTCATGTTTATATTCGTATTATTCTTATGCTGTATAGTGAAACAGTCAGAAACTAAGCACGGCAACTGACTAGATTTTTAAATCTAAGATGACCCTAATTTCTGTCCAGAATGTAATGTACTAAAGAGTCGTCTGCAAAGATTTTCAAACGGAGAAAAATTTTCGCAAAACTCTTGTTCAGAACATCTTCTATCATACGCAGTCTATTATTTGGTTCTTGTTGATCATTATCAAAGAAAGCAGCAGTTTAAGTAACAACAAATAGCAGACTCTCGTCATTGTTTCGCTTATGAGAAATTCCTCTATTTTTTATTTATTTATTTATCTATTTTTTTTTTAAAGCCACGGTAACATTCACAAAAGCAAGCCTTGCCGCGAGCGGCAACCGGTCTTAAACACGTATTATCAGAATGTAACAAACAATGCATGACACAGTACAATAATGCATTTTCAGCTTAGAGTGACATAAACACCTGTAACGAAGAGAACGAAACTTATCAGATCAAAGCAAAATAAGCAATCGATTCAAACCAGACGAAGCACGCGAAAAAGGAAGGGTACCCATATAAATACGGACGGAGCGCCTGACACATAGCAATGGCTACCTGGTAAAGCTTAACTGTTAAGCTTAAGACTCGAACCAAACTACTGTACCTTCATCCATTCGACCTCAATTGTGTTTCACGTTACAATGGACCAACTGTTTTTCGATTTGGAGGAGCGGTCTAAAGCTTTTCTCTCACCTTGAATTTTGAGTCTCAAATTTCAGGAGCGGCTTAGATTCGAGTGCGGCTTAGATTCGAGTAAATATGGTAGTATTTAATGTTAGCTGAGGATTAACCTGTAGGGACTACAGAGGCTTGTTAGAAGTTGTATTCCATTAATGTATCTGTTTTGTAAAAATTAATGTTTAAATCATTTGATAAATGGAACAGTACTTTTTGCACCGATATATGCTGTTAGATATTCCTTCCAAGTAACTGGTACCTTCCAAGTAACTGGTACCTTGCAGATATTCAATTTTGTAATGTTGCACTGTGGTATACGTGCCCATTGTTGATTGTATCATGGTCAAAGAATGTACTTGCAGTGTTAGAGAACATAGTACTGTGTCAACATGTTGGCTCAGCATAAACATGCAAATCTCATGGTATTAAATTTCATATGATCTTTCTTCTGCCTAGGTCAAATAGTGACACACGTATGACAGTGTTTGCCCATATTTAAAAACAGTGTTCTAGAAATGTCTCACATTGCTTCCACTTACTTGTGTTAGATGTATTGTGTATTCTTTTCTGTCAGTCTCTCTTGACCAACTATTCATTTTTTCGATCCAGACGATATTGGGTTGTGAGGCCGGAGGGTGTCTTACATTTCCTTTATTTAATCTTTTCTCTGATAGGGAGGAGGAACTCCTTGTCCATTCAAGAACAAGAGGAGGGGGTAGTAGTGACACAAAGTAGTATCTCCACAATGTATCTGGAGACACTATGACCAGTGCTTGTATCTGAACAGAATGGCAACTGTTTTGTTGATGAACATCATTAAATTTCTGTAAGTTGTGCAGGAGGCTGGACATTAGTGACAGATGTAAAAGCAATTTGGAGGTGCCATGTGTTTGGAGAAGATTGAAGTGAATATTAGGACAGGACACTGTGTGGAGCATTGTTGAAAGTGTATGAGGTACTGGTGTACCTCCTCCCACATTAGTATCTTCTTAGTAAACAGTCTCCTAGATGTTACTGTGTTAAGAGTTGGGTCTTTCATCACAGATCACATGGATGTGTGCCCTGATTCTATCATTTGTATTTTCGTCTCTGCTACTGCCAGAAAGATCATTGTCATTGTGGATTAATGTTCTGCAAGTCTGCTAACAGGAAGATGACCCGAGGTCTAGCCAGCTTTGCCAGATGCCTGAAGTACCTTTACCTGCAGCCTGTCATTTGGGAATGCACAAAACTGTCTCACATCAGGAGCCCTCCTTGAGGAGCAACACACTTCATCCAGCCATGTACGTTCCTCACCATCCCAAAATTGTGCATCAGCATTATGAAAGCCAGGGAAAAAATGTTTGAAGGGTAGTTCATGAGTGTCATTGACTGCAAGTCACAGATTCTCCATCACACATTGACACTGTAGCTACTCTCAGCACATAGTGGTATCAGATTAGTATTGGGCTGAATGCTGTGTTAAGTAGTAGTGGATATCACTTTTGTCTGGTGTGCAAGCAGCCAGTTAGAAGAAATAAAGTGCAGGATGCCAGCCTTAGCCCAGCACCTCAAACATTGAATTCCCTTCCAAATGCTTTAAGAGACATCAAGTGAGCCTGGTCAAGTTAGTTATGTGTACATGTTGCATGAAATGGCTCTGGGTTTTGTTTCACTTTATTTGTACTTTGCATGGTATTTAAATTTGTTCCTTTCTGCTGCCTAATTTTTTTCTCCTCATGAACTGCCATATGTTTAACCAAAGAATACTATTTATGTAAGTAATTGTGATTTGAGCATCATTTCCTGCTTCTGTTGTGCAACAATATTGCTTCAGAGAAACTGTGGATTTCCAACTGATGCAGGAGGTGCAATGTATTTTAAATCAACATTAAAACAATGTAGGTACCATCTGAAGTAATGTAACTTGTTTGAATGTAGTGTGCCAGTTGAGGTAAATGATGTGGATAAGTGATGCAGTTATTTGTTATATTATAGCTGCCAATTAACTATGATTATTTTACCAATAACAGACAGTTAGCATACTGTGGCTTCAGAATTAAATGTTTTAAAAAAGAACAGTAAAGTCTCTACTTTTACCATGTATTTATTTGGTCACAAACACCACACCATTTATACTCTTGGCTTATTTTCAGTGGTGCTACATACATTTAATATAAATTATGCAGTCTGTTGTAAAATTGTCGCACCGAGCTGCTAAGTTTTTTATATAAACATGCTGTTGGCTTGGTGTGGTAATTTTGCAACAAAATATATCCAAGCAAACTGAGATGCAATTTTTAATAAGGTTTTAATATATATTAATTATGATAGTTACTATGGTGTTCCCCATCATAATTTTTTTGGTTCCAAACTTTGCATTACTCTATGATAAAGTGCTAGTTAAATTGTCACTTCTTTACTTCAGTAATTGGCATAATATGATTATAAACAAGCATCCTGCAGTCGTATAACAGTGGAATCTAGGCACATATTCATGGAATCACTGAAAAGCCTAGCTTTCCACTCAAATTTTTAAAATCACTAAAATTGTTTTGGAATTCAAACCTTAGCTACTCAATTACTCTTTTTGTTCATAGCCCTGCACTTACGTTATTCACTTTAAGATGAATGACTAGCCACTCACAAATATGAGATACTTGTAGTAGTAGATTCACAAATCATTCCAGAGTCCATTGAAGTGAACTGAGAGTCCCAGAAATTTTTGAAGAAAAGCCCATTTGGCAGTTTTTTCTGGTCATTAAGGACTTTTTATTGTTGTTCACTGTTTGAAAGCACTTGCAGTAATGTGATTGAAATTTCAGTTTCCTTAACACCACAAGCAAAATGTAAAGTGTACAGGTTTCTCTTGCTGTACACAGGGGATGCCACGATTCCCATTACAAACTTTTAGGGGTTGTAGAAGAAACATCGTACATTTCCAGACATGGGTTCATTAATGAAACCTACTGGATAAAGTTTGCTCTAGAACCTCTCTATAATAGGAATTGTGAGACACTCTGGCTTATTTAGTTACCAGGTAAATGGCATGGGTTGAGTGTAGACTATTGAACCTCAGTAAGTCTATGTCCTTTATACTCAATATGCACATCATTCCACTTGTTATAAAGCAACAGATGTTACCAATATTATTACACAGAAATTGTATATTAATTTTGTGTGTGTGTTTGTTTCTTGATACGATGCCAACCAGTCACTTTTATTCTTTAGAAGCTTGTTGTTTGCAGTAAAACTTATTTTGATGCCAATGTAGTGAACAAATTTTTTGTAAAGGCTTTGTAAATAACTGAAATTTTGTTTTGCGAGTAGTTTGTTACCTGGGGGTGAAAATAAAACTGCTTGCTCTTAAGAAGCTTTGCTTTATTCTTACTTCTTGTACGTAAATACGCAATAATATGAGGTGGATGCTTGGGTCAGTTACACCAAACACCACCTTATAATCAGGAGTTCATTTATTCATTTATTTTCTTTACACAAGTAAGGCTTACAAAGAATTGGATGGTGGAACTGCACAAAGATATTGTTTAGCTTAGTTCAAAGATGATACTCAGATCGAAACTGGTGTTGACCTCATCAGATCAGCGCCACATAGCCCCCACCCTCACAGTACGGAGTACTCTTGTGAGGCTGGGGGGGGGGGGGGAGGAGGGAGGAGTGACTATGCCTTCAGCAGGAGTGGTCTGTGGTAGCCGAACCACAGTCAATTCGACAGCATCGTCGGGGAGCTGTGTGGGTAGATGATGTGAAGGAAGGTCCGGCCACCATACCTGGAAGCCGTTGAAGTGCGCTGGGCGTCGTACTGGGTGTGCTGGTCGTGCAGTTTGCAGGAGGAATGGAGCGACGACGACGATGTCTCTGGTGGGCTTGGCAAACACATGAAGCATGTCCAGGTCGACTTCGGGCGAGAGGGAACACATCTCACCAAGTGGCAGGGAATGGCAGAGGATGTGTCATGAGCACTGGATGAAGGGAAACACACGACAAACAGTGTGTCATCGCATAGTATTATAGAGATGTCGTGGATTATGTCTGGCGGGACAGACACAAACACCTCGAGCAAGGGCACATTCAAGATGGGGATTGGGGGGGGGGGGGTTGAGAAATCTCAACAGGGCGAGGCAGGTGGCAGGTGGCAGGTGGCAGGGGAGAGGTTGAAGAGACTGGAGAAGGGCCCGGCAGCAAGGGCATTATCGTAGGTAAGCTCGACATGGGGAGCATGTGATCACTCGAAGGAGTGCGTAAGACCTGAGTAGATGGCAAGGTTGGAGAAGAGCCAGACGATTGGAGCTGGAAGTCACTTGACAGAGTGTGGAAGTCCGACATAGAGGAAGTGATCGGAGCATCGTGAGCCACAACAGTGAGCGACGTGGTCGTGGCCTGAAGGGGGGTGGAAGAGTACGTGGTCGCACTTGCGAGGGAACTGGTAAAGTCGGCAATTTTGGGTATGAGGTAGGTGTCCATAATTGTTTGAGTTTAGTCGACGGTAGTCTCCGCATGTGCGCCAGGACCCGTCTTTCTTGGGTGTCATATGAATGGGCGTAGACCAGCTACTGGTAAAGGGTTAAATGACACCAGAGCTTAGAAGTTCAGAAATCTACTTTTTAAGGTCGGAGAGGTGCTCGGGACTAAGTTGATGTGGTTTACTGGAGATAGGGGGGCCTGGCATGAGGCGAAGCTTGTGAACCGTGCCGTTGGTGACAATGTAAATGTTTCCGGCGGCATGGGAGGTAGTTTGTTGACAATATGTGGTGGGCAGGGCAGGCGAGCCGAGGTCGTGTTGTTCGGAGCCACTCGGTGGATCCGACGGGAGTCAAGGTGGTGAAGTGTCCCAGAAGTCAACGTGACAAGATGGCCACCGGCCCAAAGCAGTGGCACCATGGTCAGGAGAGCTCGGTAGAGCTCGTGAAGCGTTAGTGAGTCCATTGTCTGAGGGCGCAACCTGTGGCAGCACGGTTGTGGGCAAAACGCTTGGTGCGAGTTGTGTTGTCAGTGGTGGTTGCACGGCGGCCTGCAGGAGCCGAATTTGCATTGTTTGAGGTGCTGTCCACAAGGGGCGGGGTAGAAGCCATCAGTTCAGGAACACGTGATGCTCGTCGCGCATGCACACTTGTGTCTGGGCGCATGTCAAACTAATGATAAAAGCAGTTCCTGGGTGTGAATGTTCTTTATTCTCCTATCTCGTGCCTTTACTTCAACATACCTTTCATTCTTCTTCAGATAATGCTCACTGCAATACAGGAGGCCAAGTATACGAAGTGTGTGTAAAATGTTGTCATTTGAATATCAACTTTTGTTAGTGTCTACAGGAATCTGAGCATGTCACTGTGGATTCCCACAAACACTGTCAAAGGTGTGGGATTGTTATTTCCATAAGTGGTTCTTCCCTGATTTAGTTGTAACTGTAAACCAGGTATACTTTGACCACTGAAGCACAAAAAGCTTTACATCTCTCTGCTGGCCCTTAGTTGCATCTTTTGTGAATACTCTTTGGTGGAAAAGTTCCATCAATGTACGCTAGATTTTGCACATGTAGTGCCAATTTTCTTACACAGCAGTTGCCGAACCTATTGAGACTTGAAGTCATTTACGAAAAAGTGTGTTTAAAGTTAGTTGTGAAAAATCCACCAACATCACATAACTATAAAGCCATCGGTCTTTTTGTACACATCGACCTGTATATTACTTTTTCTGAGGTCACGTGCATGACATCTCTTTTTCAGTTTTACTTTGACTGCCAATCAATGTTACCCCAGGATTACAAATACACTCTTGTCATTGTGTTCTTATGCATCTATTGTTCTCCTATACAGGTACAATATGCCGAGAAGTCACAGATAGATGCCTGCTGCAAGTCAGTATAACCCTTCCAGTGAAGAAGACATACAGACTCCATTAGACGAAATTAAAAGTAGCACAATTTCAATGAATACAGCAGCAAAGACTATATAATAAGGTGCATTCAAAACATGAACTTAAATGTGGAAGACCAGTGTGTTTACAAATGAAGAAGAAAAAAAATTTGTTCATTATGCTTTGACAGTTAGTGAATGGGGTTTTCCTTATGATATGCAAGACTTGCAATATTTGGGAAAGCTATATTTAGATAGAAGAGGAAAAGAAATATCTCAATTTGGTCCAACAAATCTACATCTACATCCATACTCCGCAATTCACTTGACGGTGTGTGGCGGAGGGTACCTTGAGTACCTCTATCAGTTCTCTCTTCTATTCCAGTCTAGTATTGGTCGTGGAAAGGAGGATTGTTGGTATGCCTCTGTGTGCGCTCTAATCTCTCTGATTTTATCCTCGTGGTCTCTTTGCGAGATAGACGTAGGAGAGAGCAGTATACTGCTTGACTCCATGGTGAAGGTATGTTCTTGAAACTTCAACAAATGCCTGTACCAAACTATTGAGCGTCTGATGTAGAATGGGCCTGCAGTTTTGTGAAGCATCATAAGGATCTCTTATCCCATCGGAAATGCCAAAACTTGAAGACCTCAAAGGCAGAAATTACTGTGAGTTCACTTCGAGTATTTTGATCATCTGAAAGTCTCATTAACCATAAGAAATTCCACCTTGTAGAATCTTCAATTATGATGAGACAAACTTATGTGACAATCCAGGAGTGAAGAAATGTCTTCTTAAGTATGGTGTTAAGCATGCATAATGTTTGAAGGACTCTATAAAATCAAGTGTGTCAGTTATGTTTTGTGGACGAACATCAGGGCACATTCTAGCACCTTATGTGGTGTACAAAGCTGAACGCATGTGGGACTCTTGGACAGAATGTGGACCAAAATTTGCTTGGTACGAAAGAAGCCAATCTGGCTGGTTTGATGCAAACATATTTTGTGACTGGTTTCAAAATTTATGCATCCCACATGTAAGAAAATTTGATATTAAAGTTCCTCTGATAGGTGACAATCTTTCCAGTCATTTGTCACCACACATGTTACAATTAGCAAAGGATAACAACATTGTCTTCAAATGCCTTCCCAAGAATGCAAAACATGTGTGTCTACCACTAGATGCAGCATTTTATGGTCCTATGAAGAAGTATTGGAGGCAGATCCTTCACACATGGAAACAAAGACATAGAAGAAAGTCACAAGCAATCAATAAAGAGAGCTTTCCCAAGCTTTTGAAAAGTCTTTGTGAGAGTGTGCGACATGAAGCAAGGAGACAATGAATCAGTATCCCAAAATTTGATTGCGAGCTTCAAGAAATGTGGGATTGTGCCCTTTAAGGTCGATAAAGTAATTGAACACTTGCCTGATAATCCTATTGTTTAAAATTGTGCTGTGAAAATCTTGCAAAACATGGGACATGAAGGTAAGGGCAATACTGGTAATGCTAATAAAAGGCGAAGAAAAATAAATGTACCCCCAGGACAGGGAATAACACCACAGGATATTGTGCTTCCTCAAGCTCTGATGCCAAAACAGCTGAGAAGAAAATAAACAAAGGAAGGAAAAGGGGGTGTGCATGAGAAAGCAGAATGTCATCAGATGCTGAATCTGTGAACAGCTTGGATATTTCATATATGGATAGCTCAGATTGTGGCTATGCAGAGGAACTCAGCATAGATGTGTATCATGTGGAGGCACTGGAGGCCAATGATACAAGAGATCAGCACCCTTCTGAACATAATTTATTAAACAGTGTTGGTGAGAGTGTAAAACTCACAAACACAAACTTTTGTCAATATATAGATGAAGGTTCATTTGTGAGTATTAATGTACCTAGAACAAATAAAAACAAATTTCAGCCATACATTGCTCAAATTATAATGTTTGTACTTTAAGCAGCGGTTCAGGTGTGACGTATAATGTCAAACATCTTTGAAAACAAGGGAAGAAGTTTGCTTGACCACAAGCCAGACACAGACTTGATATGTGAAGAACTGGTAGTCCTAATTCTCACTGCACCAGATGTTCTAAAATGAGGATTTAGGTTTAATTTGGATGAACTTGAGCGTATTACGCTGAACTAATTTTGGGGCTATATGTGTGGTACTCCATCCTGGTAACTTCCATTATTTTTGTAATTTTGATGATGGATGACACTGTTTCATTTATGTACCACACTATGTTTTCTCTTTTATAAATGTTAATAAAACACCCAAGATAAATTTAGACCAATGTATTTATTTCTGGGTGGTCAAAGTTTCACTGTGTTATTGAAATATTGACCACAGATGGAATTGTAGTTGACAGTTGTGGCAGAGATAGAGGCCAGTCAATGTAACCCCGAATCTTTGGTAACTTTGACCACCAACAATTTTTCCCATAACTATCTCTGTATTTTATAAAATGTGTTGTACTGATTACTATTTAATCCTTTCATATATGCCCGCAAATTGAGAAACTTAAACATCATCTCAGTTGAAAAATAGTTACGATAATCACATCTGAATCTGAAAATCGGTCAAAATATACCCAGTTTACACAGCTATTTTAGTGGATCAGATTAGGTCAATGCCGAGATTGTGAGCTGCTGTAGGTTTGATTTAGTGGTTTACTCCCATAGACTGGTTGCCTCACAAGGTAGGGGTAGTTTGAGTACTGCTACGACTTGTTTGCACAATTCCATTCTTTTGTTATTTCTCTTTATTGCTGTGATTACCTTCTTTTCAGCTGTATAGGTACTGAAAATGCTGGAGTGTTTCTCTAGAATGTTTCTAAATATTTTAGATGTGACTATTTAGAGTGATTGCTATACTCATATTCATTTTCCGTGGTGGGTTAAATGTACTAAGTGTACCAGTGGGAAGGTGTTGCATATTGTCTTATAGCCAAATACCATTGAATCTTGCAAAAGGGCTACTCTCCACTTTATTGTCCTTAAGGAAAACTCAGTCATAATGAATGTTTGTTCAGAACAACCCACATTCTTGCTGCAATGGGCTGTTAATTGCTTCACAATTCGAATCAGCAGTCCGGCACACCACATCCACCAATTTCTTGCTGTTTTCAACTTAAGTAGAACTGTTTAACCATCAGCAAATAAGATATATTTACCTGCTTCTACACTTGGGGGCAATGTGTTCATCTGCTTTCCACTTTGGTCACGTAACCCAGAGTACCGTTTGGTGGTGATGCTGTAACGCACAGGGACTCTAGGTGGATACAGGTTGATTTAGGATGAATTTCTGTTTAGTGTGTTGAATGGCAGCTTGTTCTACAAATGTAAAAAAAAAATTTTAAGTTAATGCAGATGCATAGGACGAGTCATCCCATAACGTTTGTGTCGGGCATCACAGTACTGATATAGTATTCAATCTACATCCATTTGATTACTCTGAATTTCAGATTAAAGAGCATGGGTGTGGGTTTGTCGACCCACCTTCAAGCTATCTTTTTCGCTCCACTCACGGATGGTGCCAGGGGAAAACAAATTGGTGATGATGCTCATTTCCCCTTTTGTAGGTGTGTGTGCAAACAAAATATTTTCACACTCTAGAAGAAAGTTGGTAATTGAAGTTCCATCAGAAAATCTCACAGAAACGAGAAACAACTTCGTTTTAATGCTCCCTTATTTCGGGTTAGCGAAAGAAAGAAAGTGAGTAAGTAAGTAAGTAAGTAAGTAAGTAACACTTTCGAAGTTTTCTGCCAATAAATCATAGTCGTATGTTTGATTTCCTCACAACATTGTCTATATGATTGTTACAATTTAATTCACCCATTATTGTAATGTCCATGTATTAAGCTGAACTGACAAAATTTAGATTCATGTATTGTGAAACGGAAATTTAGCAGGTATCTTTTCAAATTCATGTGGATGATCTCATTTCTCTTTGAGATACAATCGCCACTCTTCGCACCATACAGATATCTTGCCTAAATGATTTTGCAATTAGTTTCGATTATCTGTAGACTTTACACAATGGTAAATGATGGCATCATCTGCTAACAATCTAAGAGGAATGCTGAGGTTGCCTCCTAAATTGTTTGTGTAGATCAGAATCAGCGGAGGGCCTATAACACTCCCTTGGAGATCACGAGATATTACTTGTGTTTTAGTTGATGACTTTCCATAAATTATAACGATTTTTGACCTCTCTGGTAGAAAATCATGAATCCAGCACACAACTAGGGCAACAATACATAGCAATACATTAGAAGTATTGATGTGGCTTGGGCAGCTTTGCTCTTCAAAAGATCCACACCTGAAGACTGTACACAGTTGTATATGATTGTTAAATATGGAGTTACTGTATCAGCATATTCTGAAACGAAGCTGACTGGTAAACAATCTGGACCGAAGGCCTTTCTTTTATTAAGTAATGTAAGCTGCTTCTAAACATGGAGGATACCTACTACAGCATTATTCAGTTTATTCCACCTAAAGTTAGGTACTACGACCGCTTTGTTAGACTAATTCATTCCATTGCCAGAAAACATATTCCAAGAGGCTACAGAGAGAACTACATTCCTGGATGGAGCCCTAGATGTCAAGAATTGTACGACGAATTTAAAACGACTCGAGACACCGAGGTAGCAGATGAATTGATCTCGGCCCTAGATTCAGCTAGGCAAAAGAAATGGATGGAACTAACTGAAAACATGTCTTTCCAACACTCAAGTAAGAAAGCTTGGAATTTATTAAGAAAGCTTGACAGTGCCACAAAAGTTAATATCTCATCAGACAAAATAAATCCTAACAAAATAGCAGCCAGGATTGTTAATATAACAAGAACACCAAGCAACAACAACAAACAGAAAGTCAAAGAAATAAAACATGAGCTAAAGTCTAAAATGTCTCAAGCACAGCCTTCCGAATTTGCACAGAAAATCTCTGCAGCCGAAGTTGTTTCAGCCATAGATACTCTGAAATCTGGTAAAGCGGTTGGTTGTGATGGTGTATACCCGGAGTTCCTTAAACATGCTGGCCAAGGTGCAGTGCAGTGGCTAACTGCACTGTTTAATGAAATTCTTGCAACAGGAAGACTGCCAAATCTTTTTAAGAAAACTAAAATAATTGCCATCCTGAAACCGTCAAAATCTGGTAACAATCCTGAAGACTATAGACCCATTGCACTTCTAAGTGTCTGCTATAAACTGCTGGAGAGAGTACTCTATAATAGAATTGCACCAACTATCCTGAAACACATTCCTGTAGAACAGGCTGGCTTCAGACAAGACCGCAGTTGTAGCGACCAAGTGCTAGCGTTGGCAACATACATAGAGAAGAGCTTCGAAGACCTGAAGAAAACAATGGCCGTCTTTATTGACCTAACATCAGCATATGATACAGTGTGGCGGTAAGGCATGCTTCTTAATTCCAAGTTCACCTAAAAGGTCAAGTAAGCAAGGTATACAATTTAAATGACGGACTACCACAGGGATCAGTATTGGCCCCCCTACTTTTCAATTTATATGTCGCTGACTTGCCAGAAACAAAAGCAAGAACATTTATCTATGCTGATGACATAGCCTTGGTGACGCAGGCTAACGATTTTACAACTTCAGAAATGACTCTCACTCAGGATCTGTGAATTCTAGATGAATTTTTTAATGGATGGCGACTCAAAGTAAACAGAAATAAAACTGAATCCTCCACCTTCCATCTGAGTAATAGGCATGCTCGCTATAAACCACAAATTTCCTTTAGAAATCAGTTGCTGTTATATAACCCATTTCCAAAATATCTCAGCGTGACCTTGGATCGTTCGCTAACATACAGAAAACACCTAACTGAAACAGCTTTAAAAATGAGAACCAGAAACAATATATTACACAAACTCTCCGGAACAAGCTGGGGAGCTAAGGCACCAGTACTCAAAACAACTGCCCTCTCACTTGTATACTCTGTTGGGGAATACTGCAGCCCAGTATGGCTGAACAGCGCTCATACAGCCATGGTAGACACGCAGCTGAATGTAGCCATGAGAAGCATATCCGGGACAATAAAATCCACACCCACAGAATGGCTACCTGTTCTGTCTAATATTGCACTACCAAAGTTACGACGTCAAGCAGCGTTGAAAAGGGAATGGGAGAAATGTTCCAAGAATCCCGAGTTACCGCTACACCAGGACTGTGATGCCACTCAAAGGCAACGTCTTAAGTCCAGGAAACCCTCCTGGAGACTTGGAAAAAGGCTTACTTCTGAAGAATTCCAACCAGAAACAGCATGGCGGGAAGAATGGTTCGCAGCCAATCCCGATTCTGCAGGTCTCATTGCTGATCCTACACGAGTCCCTCCTGGATTCCACCTACCTAGGAGGTTGTGGACCACCCTAAATCGCATACGCACCAAGCACGGAAGATGCCAGGACTTGAAGCATAAGTGGGGAATCGCTGAAAGTGCCAAGTGTGACTGCGAACACCAACGACAAACAATACACCACATAGTCACAGAGTGTCCCCTACGGAAATATGCTGGAACTCTGACCAGCATACACGAGGTCTCTGAGGAAGCAATCTCCTGGCTGGATACTTTAGATATTAGCCTATAGTTTTTATTACAACTTGAAGCTCTGTTTGTCAGTATTACTGTTTATAAAACCACATTTTCTCTTTTACATGTAACTCATCCTAGTGTTTTTATCCATTTGTATATTATTGATTTATCGATCTAATCTAAGACTTTTTTTACCATAAATGAATGTAATCTATTTTATTTGTAGTATATGCATATTCTGTTGCCAGTAACATAATTGCTGTTGAATTCAAGTAATGTATCCTTGATGCCAAACGAAATAATAATAATAAAATTAGTCATGTCGGCAGTCATTCTTGATTTTAATACAGAAATATCTACTTAGTTACCAAACGTAGCTTTTCGAAATTCTTTCAGCAAAAAAATCTAAGCTTTAGTGGCACTTCACCACTGTTATCACCCAGTGAAGGTATTGATTACATCTTGGCACAGTGGTACTTTGCATATGACCAGAATCTCTTGGGATCCTGTCAGATTTCAGAACAGTTTCACTATGGAAAGTATTGCAAACCTCTAACACTGAAGTTGGCGCCATATTTCCAGCTTTTATAAAACTTTTTTTCTTTTTTGCATGTATTGGGATTTTGCATTCTTTTACATTCTTTTACATTTGGCATGCATTTCTTTGTAGCTTCTGTAATACTCTTGTGACCTGTTTTATGTACCATGTGGGATCTCTTACTAATTTATTTGGTGTATATAACTCAACTGCCATCGATTCTATGTATATATGAATTCAAAAGACGTCTGGTATAGACTTATATAGTCAGAGTGGAAGTAGTTGAGGCGCGCGCGCACACACACACACACACACACACACACACACACACACACACACACACACACACACACACACACAATATAGGAGATTTAAGGGGAGTTAGAAAATTATATATATGTATATATAATCACTTATAAACTCACATGGGAAGAATTTTATTTTATTTTTAAATATAATATTCACCAGTTGAAAATGTTAAATTTTGTACCTGCCGTATTTCAATATCTAGTAAAATCAGTAATGTTTTTTTTTATATGGAAGACTATGGATTGCTGTGTTATAAAGGTTAAATTATGCATTTGTATTGATCATGTCCAGAAGAGAATGGGCACCAGGTTGAGGAAGCTGAAACAAAGTTTGAGACACATGAAACTTTCTGATGGTAAAACCATAAGAAGCAGGCTGACAGACTAAATGATTGATGAACTGCAGCAGTATTATGGGATGGCCATTAGAAATACTACTGAGGATTTGTTGAAAATGAAGCAGACAGTATGGGCTACCTTCTTCCACAGATTGCCAACTGATGAAAAAACAGTACACCACCTTTGCCCTCCTGGACCTGATTCATGGTGCAATTACCACAATGCCCAGTACTCAAACAGTTCATACAGCCTTAAACATTCCATCCCAGCAGCAGTCATGGATATCATAAAAACTATTTACAGATACCTGGCAAATCCTGAATTCCTGAAGAAGTGTCTGCATGGTCACACTCAAAATCCAAATGAGTCGTTCTATAATCTTATATGGACTCGCTTACTGAAAAATGTTTTTGTTGGAATGAAGACATTAGAGAGAGAGAGAGAGAGAGAGAGAGAGAGAGAGAGAGAGAGAGAGAGTGTGTTGTTAACATTTGGTACCTAAGTGTTCATACTTGCTTCAGCTTATATAGAGAATAGAATTCACCATTAAAATATGTCATTTGTATTAGTATGAGAGGTTTAATTGTTAATTAATGAAATAATAATTTTAAACAACCCAGAGGATTGTTCGGGATTGTTAAGGAAGTATAAATACTTACAGCCATGTTGAGAAGAGGTCTCAGACTGGTTTTGGTTTTTGAACAGTGAGCGTGTAGCTGCTCCTTTTGTATTGTAAGTATTGTTTGCCTTTATAATTATACTTTAATTTTGTTTTGAGAGTATAATAAACTATGAAACTTAATGCAAGCTTAAACTAAATCAACTCTCCAGTAGTTGTTTTACAGTGACTGTAAATGTTTTCAGGACCACGACTGCAGCATATAGAGTAACTATGATCCACCCCATTATTACGAGTAGTTCGAGAAATGTTATTATTGGTGGAGGATCTGTGATGCAGTGTAAATCTGTAAACTAATCTTGTATTTTGTTTCAGAGTTAATCTGCTTGTTGAAATAATATAACATTTTTCTGAAAACAGGACAGAGAAGAAAGTGAGTAACACTAGAACGTGTACTTAAGTGAAAATGCAACTTGGAGAACCAACTGTCTGTAAGTACGAAATAATTATTTGAACTTTAATGTTTTGAGATTGTTTATTAATGGAAACTTGGAAAACAGTGTAGATATTACTGATAATAATGTTCTTAATCGGGACAATGAAATCGGAGAGGACAGTGACTGCAGTAGTGTACGTTCACCATTTCATGGATTTGAACCTAATGTATCAGCCTTGGATAGATTAGTTCAGGTGATAGAAGAACAGCAAAAGACAATTGAAAAATCATTTGATGAACATAAAACTTTTTTTGATCAGCAGCTTGATTCTATCTGTAAAAAGTTAGACAACCATGGAACCCAGATTCGCGAGACAAGAGAATTTAGAGAAGTGCTGGGAAAAAGTAGACGTGAATACCAAAAATGTGTTGGCTATAGAAGGAGAAATTGATACCTTACAGCACGAAAACCAAAAATTTGAAGAGACTAGAGTTTGTAGAAAATTTTGAAAAAGTTGCTACTGTTGAAGTGTTACAATTAAAAAAATAGCTCAACAAAGATATTGTGAAGAAATTCACAGAAACAGACCAAAATATACAAAATTTCACGAAAATTGCAAATGATAATTTCACAGAGTTAAAAGAAGATGTAGGCACTTGTTTAGGTGAAATTTTGAACTTTAAATCTAAATTTCAATAAATCCAAGATTCCGTTGCTGTGAAATGTTTCTATAGTTACTGTCCATTTTAGAGTAACGTAAACATAAAAACATTTTCATGGGAGGGCAATATACAGAGAGTTGATTTCATGTACCAGATTAATGGCAACTTGACCGATAAAATGAGCAATAATTTGAAAATTAAATTTTTTAAGAAGTTCTTAGATGGGATGGCTTTGTCATGGGCGAACCAAGCAATCAAACCCAAAATGTCCTTTAATGAGGTAGAATGAGCTTTCGTGAACAAATTCTGGTCAGAAACTAAACAAACTAGAATTAAGTCAGAATTTTTGAATGGGCCAAATTTCAAACTGTGTAGTGGACCCATGAAAACTTTTTGTGAACAACAGTTAAGAACTTCAGTACATCTTGATAAACCACTAGACGAAATAATCCAAATAGATGCTCTAAAATGTAGGTTGCCGAATAGGGAACAGTGGAGTCTTGTCTACGGACCTGATGATTCAGTTGAACAATTTGTTTGATATATAGATAAATTGGATTTAACATGGGAGAGAAATGACAGATGTAATGACAGACCTGATGAAAGCAGGAATAACAATAACAGAGCTTTCAATTATCATTTTAATAGCAGATTTAGAAATGATGACAGAAGAAATGGGGAGATGAATGAGAGGCAGAGACCTGAGAATAGGAATTTCAAACCAAGAAATAGGCAGTGGGGGCAAAATCAGGGAAACAATAGTAAAAATTTTGAAAACAGAAGAAATGGTCAGTAAAATAAGACCTGCTTCTATTGGAGCCTGGCGAAATGGAGCAAATAGACATCGGAATTACAATCAGGCACATTGTAGTAATTCCTGAAGGGGAAGGGGCAGGAAAAATAGAACATAACAAAATATTCTACCCAGAATACAACCTGAAGTGAGTAGAATGAAGTTTGATAGGGAATTTTGGGAAAACTTTCTATCTGAAGACAAAGATGAACAAAAAAGTAAAAAAATCTGAATTTGGATTAGAAAAAGACACTTTGACAAATTTATTTAACAATAGTAATGCTGTAGTAGCTGTTGATGGTGATAAGAACAGATCTGATGACGAGTTTGGTTTAGTGAGAATGTTGAGTGACTGTGAAATGAGTGAAAATGCTGATGCTGATAGTGGTGCTGTATATGTGGATGCTGATGTGCATGTGCTAGGCAATGGAAGTGAGAATGGTAGAGTAATTCGAGATGAAATTACAGTAGGTAATAAACAGGAAAATGATGATGTGGTAGAACAAAGTAATCACAGTGTTTAGGTTGTTGAAGAAGCATGTGAAATTAGTTTGGTGTTGAAAATAATATTAAATGTGTTGATAATGTTTCTGATGAGGATGCTATATGTAGAAGTTAAAGTTGATGATTTGATGCTGAATGATTCTGAAATTTCTGGCGAGTATTCAAGTAATGAGTTAAAACCGGTAGAGCAGTGCCTGACAGATTAATGTTACCAGTTAATGTTATCAGTTGATGTTTGTGATGTTGTGTCTGAATGTGTTTGTGAAAATGGAAAAGATCTAATTAGTGATAGAGTACTAAATGTAGTCAATGACTATATTAGCAAATGTCAGTATGGTGATCAAAAGTGTAAGGTCTTAAATGAAATTTGTCAAAGTGTCACTCAGATGATAAAATTGCCATGAAAAATGTGGAACAGTCTCTTGGTGCTCGTATGATAAATAAATCTGTAGAATATGCAATAAAAGGTATTTATTGTGATAAAGGGGTTAATTTTTGTGACATAGAAGAGGATTTGTCATTTGAAAATAAGGTCAATGAAATGGTTAAACAATTTGGAAGTCCATACATTGTAGTACAGATTAATGATTGGATAGGAAACTGTCTTCTGGATACAGGCAGCTCAATTACAGGAATATCGAGAAAGCTGAGACAGGATCAAAAATAATAAAAATTTCACAGAATTTCCAGTAACAGGGGTAAGGATAAAAGGGGCAACAGGAAAAAGCACTAAATTCAATCAATCAATCAATCTCTTTATTCGTCCATTAACAACATACATTGTATGGATGTAGTCAATTACAATATAGTTTCTTATATTCAATTTGTTTTAAAAACTTTGATAATAAATACAAATATTTTATATCAATATATATAAATAATATTACGTAGTAGGTGAATATGGATTGGGGGTAAGAAATAAGAGGAAGCCGCTTGGTGGAATTTTGCACAGAGCATAACTTAATCATAGCTAACACTTGGTTCAAGAATCATAAAAGAAGATTGTATACATGGAAGAATCCTGGAGATACTGACAGGTTTCAGATAGATTATATAATGGTAAGACAGAGATTTGGAACCAGGTTTTAAATTGTAAGACATATCCAGGGGCAGATGTGGACTCTGACCACAATCTCTTTGTTATGAACTGTAGATTAAAACTGAAGAAACTGCAAAAAGGTGGGAATTTAAGGAGATGGGACCTGGATAAACTGACTAAACCAGAGGTTGTACAGAGTTTCAGGGAGAGCATAAGGGAACAATTGACAAGAAATTGGGCAAAGAAATACAGTAGAAGAAGAATGGGTAGCTTTGCAGGATGAAGTAGTGAAGGCAGCAGAGGATCAAGTAGGTAAAAAGACAAGGGCTCGTAGAAATCCTTGGGTGACAGAAGAAATATTGAATTTAATTGATGAAAGGAGAAAATACAAAAATGTAGTAAATGAAGCAGGCAAAAAGGAATAAAAAGTCTCAAAAATAAGATAGACAGGAAGTGCAAAATAGCTAAGTAGGCATGCCTAGAGGACAAATGTAATGATGTAGAGGCTTATCTCACTAGGGGTAAGATAGATACTGCCTACAGGAAAATTAAGGAGACCTTTGGAGAAAAGAGAACCACTTGTAAGAATATCAAGAGCTCAGATGGAAACCCAGTTCTAAGCAAAGAAGGGAAAGCAGAAAGGTGGAAGGAGTATATAGAGGGTCTATACAAGGGCGATGTACTTGTGGACAGTGTTACAGAAATGGAAGAGGATGTAGATAAAGATGAAATGGGAGGTATGATACTGCGTGAATAGTTTGACAGAGCACTGAAAGACCCAAGTCGAAACAAGGCTCCCGGAGTAGACAACATTCCATTAGAACTGCTGACAGCCTTGGGAGAGCCAGTCCTGACAAAACTATACCATCTGGTGAGCAAGATGTATGAGACAGGCGAAATACCCACAGACTTCAAGAAGAATATAATAATTCCAATCCCTAAGAAAGCAGGTGTTGACAGATGTGAAAATTACCGAACTATCAGTTCAATAAGTCACGGCTACAATATACTTAGGGAAGATCAGTTTGGATTCCATAGAAATGTTGGAACACGTAAGGCAATACTGACCCTATGACATATTTTAGAACTAGATTAAGAAAAGGCTTTCCTACATTTTCTAGCATTTTTAGACTTAGAGAAAGCTTTTGACAATGTTGACTGGAATACTCTCTTTCAAATTCTAAAGGTGGCAGGGGTAAAATACAGGGAGCGAAATGCTATTTACAATTCGTACAGAAACCAGATGGCAGTTATAAGAGTTGAGGGGTATGAAAGGGAAGCAGTGGTTGGGAAGGGAGTGAGACAGGGTTGTAGCTTATCCTCTGTTATTCAATCTGCGTATTGAGCAAGCAGTAAAGGTAACAAAAGAAAAATTCATAGGTATTAAAATCCATGGAGAAGAAATAAAAACTTTGAGGTGTGCTGATGACATTGTAATTCTGTCAGAGACAGCAAAGGACTTGGAAGAGCAGTTGAGTGGACTGGACAGTGTCTTGAACAGAGGATATAAGATGAACACCAACAAAAGCAGAATAAGGATAATGGAATGTAGTCAAATTAAGTTGGGTGGTGGTGGTGGTGGTGATGATGATGATGATGATGATGATGATGATGATGATGATGATGATTATGAGGGAATTACATTAGGAAATGAGACACTTGAAGTAGTAAAGGAGTTTTGCTATTTGAGGAGCAAAATAACTGATGATGGTCAAAGTAGAGAGGATATAAAATGTAGACTGGCAATCTCAAGCAAAGCATTTCTGAAGAAGAGAAATTTGTTAACATCTTGTATAGATTTAAGTGTCAGGAAGTCGTTTCTGAAAGTATTTGTATGGAGTGTAGCCATGTATGGAGGTGAAACATGGATGTTAAATAATTTGGATAAGAAGAGAATTGAAGCTTTCAAAATGTGGTGCTACAGCAGAATGCTGAAGATTATATGGGTATGTCACATAACTAATGAGGAGGTATTGAATAGAATTGGTGAGAAGAGGAGTTTGTGGCACAACTTGACTATAAGAAGGCATCAGTTGGTAGGACATGTTCTGAGGCATCTAGGTGTCACCAATTTAGAATTGGATAGCAGTGTGGAGGGTAAAAGTTGTAGAGGGACACCAAGAGATGAATACACAAAGCAGATTCAGAAGGATGTAGGCTGCTGTAGCTACTGGGAGATGAAGAAGCTTGCACAGGATAGAGTAGCATGGAGAGCTGCATCAAACCAGGCTCAGGACTGAAGAAAACAACAACAACAACAACAACAACTCTTCCATATTCAGATACTCTTCAATGCTATAAAAACTATGTGTTACTAAAAATTGTTTAAGATTTACCTTGTATTTATGAAATTCTTTAATTTTCTTTATTGAAGAAGGCAATGCACTAAAAAGTATTTTGGGCTGGTAGTTTACACTTTTTTGTTATTGTGCTCATTTGTGGGTGTCTCTGTCAAAATCATCCCTGTTCCTTGTTTCATGGTTATGAACCTGATTATTTAATGTTGAAAATTCCTGGTGAGTTTTCTGAAAGCATACACATTCATAGATATATAAGCTAGGAAGAGCCATTATTTTAAATTCTTTAAATATTTCCCTGCATGACACTCTGCAGGGAACCCTTTTCATTATTCTAATAGCCCTTTTTTCAAGTTCGAAAGCTTGTTTTGCAGTACCTGTATTTCCCCAGAAAATCGCACCATATCTAAGCAAACTGTTCATGTAAGCATAATAGGCACACAGCAGTGATTCAGTGTTTCAGCATTCCCGGAGGATTCTTAGCACATAGCAGTATTTACTTAATTTTTTTAATCAAAGCTTCTAGATGCTTTTCCCATCTCAAGTGCTCATCCACCCATATACCGAGGAATTTTGTGTATGGAGCTTGTGCAATAACATAGTTCACTAACTCAGCTTTTACTCTTCTTCTAGCTTTACTTTTAATATTACTGAAATTCATCAAAATCTTTTTATCCTTATTTATGATCAAAGCATTATCACTAAACCATTTTCCTATCTCATTTATTGTCCTAGAGACACTCTGCTGTAAATCATCCTCAGTGTATCCTTTTATAAAAATGCTAGTGTCATCAGCGAACATCACCATTTCGGCAACTGTCAGATGGTTTCGCAAATTGTTTATGTACACAAAGAACAACAGAGGGCCTAACACAGAACCCTGGGGCACTCCATAGCTAGTTTTTTTTTTTGAAATCTGAAAGATACTCTTTGCCTCCATGCCATATTTGTACTTTCTGTTGTCTATCAGAGAGATAAGACTTGAACCATTTGAAGGCAAGTCCACGGACCCCATAACATTCTAGTTTCATAAGCAACAAGTCATAGCTGATTAAATCAAATCCTTTAGATAAATGTAAGAATCTTCCACAGCTTAATTCATTCTTGTCCAAGGCATTTAGAATCCTTTTCGTGATTTTGAAGACTGCCGTTTCTGTAGAACTGCTCTTTCTAAACCCATTTTGAGTATTAGTCAGTATTTTATTTTTATTCAGAAAGTCAGATAGCCTTTCATACATTACTCTTTCAATTACTTTAGAGAAACCTGACAATAACGGCACTGGTCTATAATTATTTATGTCAACTGTACTATCCTTTTTGTGAAGTGGCTCTATTATGGAGAGTTTGTTTTGAGGGGAACACCTCTGTCCTGAAAGAAGTATTAATAATGTCAGTTAGGTGAGTATCTATACTGGTAGAACTATGTTGGATTACCTTGTCTGGAATTCTGTCAATACTGCAACACATTTTATTTTTCAGTTTATTAATTGCATTTGTAACTTCACATCCTGTTACTGGGTACAGAAGCATTGTCTTTTTCACATGCTGGTACTTTCATGTTTTTGTTGTTTGAATTGCACAGACTTTTAATAGGTTTGGTGCTATGTTCATTGAATATATTGGCTACCTGTTGAGCATCTTCTATCACTTTACCCTCACTTTTAATTTTGAAATTATGGGTCTTGGTTTTACATTTTCCTATGCTATTGTTTATAGCCTTCCAAATCGATTTTGATTTATTTCTTCCATTATTAATGTATTAATCATTGCTTAGCCTTTTTGGTGGCTGTGAAACTTTCCTATAGACCCTTCTATATTGCCTGTAGTATGGTTTTATTGTTGTATTTATTTTAGCATGTTTGCTTGGGTCTCTAAAGTGGTTGCCGATTTTTTAATCCCTTGTGTTACCCATGTGTTTGTCTTCTCACTGACTTTAATTCTTTTTAATGGGAATGCTACATCGTAGCAGTATTTATAATCAGTGAGAAAACTCATACTTTTTGCCTGCATCATCAGTTTGTTCCATGCCCCACTGCACTCTTTTTAGCATGCTATTAAATACTCTTATTTTGTAGGCATTAATAAGTCTTCTTTGTACATAGTTTTCAGTGACTGTGTATTTCTTATTATTCTCATTCCTTATCATTTTTAAAGCCATATGGTCAGAAAAGCCTGTATCTGTTACTTCAACACTGTACTCACAACTTTGTTTGTTGGTAAATATCTGATCAAGTGTTGTTTCCGACCCATCCCCATATCTGGTAATTTCCTGCACTGTAGGTTGCATGTTGTATTTGTTAAACAGATTTAATAATTGTACCTTGTTCTTATTTTTGTTAACATTAATGGTGAAGTCACCAAGAACTATTGTGCATTTTGACCTGCCTCTCAATTCATTTAAAAGATCATCTATGTAATGTAAGAATTGGGTAAAGTAACGTGATGGGGGCCTATAGATGCAAGCAATGATAGTTTGACAGTCTGTAAGTTCACAAATACAACATTCAAAATCTTTTTCTGTGCACTTCAACTTGCTAAGTTTTACCTCCTTAGATTTAACATTACTTCTAACATAGGTGCATACACTTCCACATTTATAAGTTTCCCTGCAATAGTTACTTACTAGATCAAAGTCTGGTATATTTGTTGCACAGAGTGTCCTGAAGCCAGTGCTCACTGATACACAGCACAGAAACCACCTTAAGGTTACGGTTTAAAATTACTTCCAGCTCAAGCATTTTGTTGCCTAGTACTTTCCTCTTCAGGTTTTGACTGAGACTGACACATTTCAGGCTTGGTCAGCTTATACGTTTCCCTGAATTGGTTCTGAGTTTTGATAAGATAATTTGATATTTACCATGCTCAGTATTTTTTGGGCCAGCAGTGTCCATCCTATTCCACTTAGGCCTTGACCATGTCTTGTACGACAAGTTCTCGAGCAGTTACAATTGTCAGAGGGTTTATGGTTACAACTGATACATTCCTTAATATCTAAAAACATTACATTTTTAATCTGTTTGCAAATTGTTTCAAAATCTTTGTTAGCTTTGGTTATTTCTCTGTTTACACATGATGCTTCAATTAAATCGTAACGATGAGGTATTTTAAATAATATAACATTTGTGTTTGTTAACTTGCCCAGTGTAATCTTCAGAGCTGTTGTTGCTGCAGCTGTTTCATTATGGTATACATCATTGGAACCACCTATAAGAACTGCAGAGT
This sequence comes from Schistocerca nitens, assembly GCF_023898315.1. Taxonomy (NCBI): domain Eukaryota; kingdom Metazoa; phylum Arthropoda; class Insecta; order Orthoptera; family Acrididae; genus Schistocerca; species Schistocerca nitens. The sequence continues at coordinate 619,351,810 of NC_064620.1, read as the reverse complement.
CACTCCTTGTCAAACTACTGCAATCTTCAATGTTGGTGAAGATCTGGTTGAATCTTGCTCCAGGTTTCACTATGCCTTCAGTTTTAATGTTTTTTGGGTTGTCAGGGTCTTCATTTTTGTAGCCATCCCTCTTCCAAAACCACCAGAGTAGATTCTAATGTATATTGTTTTTTCTCTTTGTATTTCTTGACTGTGTGCTCAATCTCGTTCCTTACCCATCGCATTTGATACATTGTTTGTTTTATTCAATCTCAAAACAGGCACCATCAAATCTGCTTTCTTGCATGACTTTTTGTTGTGTTTCTTTTTAAATGATTTAAATGCATCTGCTCTTTTTGTGCCACAGTCCATGTTTTTGTGTTTTGTGTGTTTGGCTTCAGATGTGATTTTGTAGACTTTATCATCTTCAGGACCATTATAATCGGGTATACTGCATATTTTAGTCAGAATAGTTTTCAACCTACAATCATCACAGTTCCAGTTTTCTATGATTATCTCCTGTCCCTTTAGTGAGGGATCTACTTTTCCACATCAAAATGAAAAATGTTTCCACATTCTGTGCACTCGACACCATTTCTCACAGTTTCCTTGCATTTTCAACAGTGTTATTGGTCCTGTCACCAGTATTTTTACTAATCAAATTTTTTATTACCACATCACTGTACAATGGAGATTCACACTGTTGTTTAAGTTCATCATTTTTTAGTTTTAACCTACGAATTTAATCTGACAGAAATGCTATATCATCTTCTTTACTGTCTTTGCTGTTTACATTTTCATGCATTTTGTCTTTGCAGCAATTGAAGCAGTACCAAGTCTTTCGTTTTGAACTTATGTTTGCACATTTATAGTGGTAAACTATTTGACATTTTAGACACATTATTCCTTTGTTGGCATGTTTTTCACAATAGCAGTGGGAAGACATCCCATTTTCTTGCAAATGTTCCGTGTTGGTCGTTGATGCTGCACACACAAGTTGATTACCAGACAAGTCTTACTTGAATTTATGAATAATGATGTACAGTTTATAAAATTATGCTTAGTAATTGATGATTTAAATGAAAACTTGATACTAGGTATGAACTGGTTGTTATCTGGGGTGACATGAAAATAACATTTTTGAACCAAAAACGAGTATTGTAATGGATGATCATGGTCTAAGTAGTCAGATTAGAGAGATGCAAGAGTCTGACTGTGATAGGTATTTTGAGGAAGGGGAATAATTTGGTATTGGTGAGGGTAGTGCTAATTATTACAGTAAACTAGTAGCTAAAAAAGTATCTGAAACTGAAAGCCTTAATGCAGAAAACGGAAGAGAGTTTGAAAATTTTTTGTGGGATTATAATGACATATTTGATATAAAACCAGAGAGAAAAAAAGGGTATCAATGTAGACTAAAATTAAAAGCTAATGACTCGTTTTTCATAAAACAGTGTGCTATCCCTATCTGTAAGAGAAAGGAGGTAGAAAGAGAACTTCAGAAAATGGAAGGTGGAAAATAGTAGAAAGAAATTGTAGTTCTTACAATAACCCATTAGTGGTAGTTTCAAAATGAGATAGGGGTATTCGTTTAGTGCTCAACTCTTGGCACCTGAATAAATATTTGGAGAGAGAAACTGACCATCCTGAAAGTATAGATGAACTACTAAATAAGTCTGAAAATGCAAAATATATCAGATTGAATTAGAAAGAGATTCTAGAATATACACTGCATTTCTGTTTAATAGGAAATGTTTTCAATATTGTGTTGCACCATTTGGTTTAAATGTATCTGTAGCAGAATTTTTTAGGGGATTGGACTTTGTTTTGGGTAGAGAAGTGTTACAAAAGTTAATTATTTATGTGGATGACATTTTGTTATCAAGTAAGAACTGGGAGCAACATATTCAAATTTTAAAAGAAATTGGAAAGAAAATGAGACAGGGGTATGACTTTGAAATTTGCAAAATGTAAGTTTGCAATGAAAGAATTAAAATTTCTTGGCCACTGCATAAATGAAAAAGGGATTTTGCCTGATTGAGAAAAGATTGAGGCCATCACAAAGTTCCCAAAACCTAGAAATAAAAAAGATTTAAAATCTTCTTTTGGATTAGTAAACTTCTATAAAAATGTGTGAAAACACACACACTTTATGCAACATGCTTGAACAACTTGTTAAAAAAAAATGCAGTGTGGGATTGGTCTGATGAATGCCAGATAGCTTTTGACAGAATTAAGAAAGAATTAGCAGAAACTGAAATCCTCCATAGACCTGATTTATCTTTACCATTTTGTTTGATGACAGACAGTTGTGATTATGGACTGGGGGTACATTTATTCCAAGAGAAAGAAATTAATGGAAAAATTGAACATCATTCTATAGCATTTGCAAACAGAACCTTATAAAAACATGAGAGAAATTACATAATAACTGAAAAGGAACTTTTGGCAATTGTATGGGTACTCAAAAAATTTAAAAATTATTTGTTTGGGCATGAAGTCTAAGTTTATACAGATCATAAAGCATTAACTTACTTACAAGAGTGTAAACTGTATCATGGGAGAATTACCAAATGTTCTTACAGCAGTTTAAATACACAGTTCATTTTATAAAGGGTAAGGAAAATGTCATTGCTGATGCCCTGACAAGAATGCCAGTGGGGAATGGAAATGATAATGGATATAATAGTCAGGAGGGAAAGTTTAAAATAATGTATTTTAAAGATGTCAGAGGGAAGTGAAGTTGGAAAAATCTGTAATCAACTGAGAAGACATGAAAATGGTGACGATCATTGGAAGCTTGTTAAAAGTTATTTTGGGAAGAAAAGTCATGAGAAAGTACAAATGTATTATCAGGTTTTCAAAGGTATTCTATTTTACAGACACAGCAAGGACAGTGGTGCTTGGAAAGTTTGCTGGCCAGATTCTCACACAAATACTTCGATAAAGTACACACATGAAAGCTTCGGACACAGTGGTGCATTAAAATATACTCAAAAAATACAAGAGTGTATATATTTTCATAATATGACCAGGAGAGTTAGAACCTTAATTGCCTGCTGTGATAGATGTCAAAGAACAAAAGTTAGTAACACAACCAACAAGGGATTTAAAAAAAATGTGGTACCACATAAACAGTTGGATTTGGTAGGGATAGATTTGTATGGTCAACTTCCAAAAGCTAAAGGGGGGATTTCAGTATATTTTTGTCATTGTAAATTTGTTTTCTAAATATGTGATATTTTATCCTTTAAAGAAAGAAACTAGTAAGGAAATAGCTTCTACATTTATTAAGGACTACTTTATTAAGGGGGGTACACCTAAGGCCATTTTATCTGACAATGGGAGCCAATTTACATCTAAATTTTGGAAGGAATTTGTAACAGAACATAACATCAGACATATCTAAATATCATCCTATTCACCTACATGCAACCCAACTAAACAGTGCATGAGGGAAATTGGTAGATTGTGTAGAACTCACTGTCAGAAAGATCACACAAATTTGTTATGTTACGTTAAAGAATTTGAAGACATTATGAATAGCCTACAACATACTACCACAGGATACTCTCCTTAGGAGATCATGTTTAACCACAAACCACCTTACTCAATCAAAGAACTTATAGTGTTTCCAGCTTGTAAAAGTATAACAGCAGCTGAAAGAGATGAGATAGTTAGAAGATCTATGAAAGATTATTATGAAAAAAGAAAACAATGGCATGACAAACAGATAAAAAAAAACCACAGAATTCAAAGTTGGGGATCTAGCTTTGACAAAAAGTTATACCAAATCTAAAGCGCTAAATAGAGAAATAAAGAAATCTTTCGATATTTACATACAACCATTTCAAATTGTTGAAAACCCACACACAAATACTTACAGACTTGTATATCCTAAGTCCAAAAGATTATTTGGACTCATGAATGTTATGCAGCTGAAATTATATAAACAGCCTTCATCACTCATATAACTTCATAAGAACTGTCTTTCCTCAGGAGGTTGCAAGCTCTTTTTGCAATTTGGGGGTGGCGAACCCAAGGCTCCGAGCTGGTGTGATTCTTTCTTTTTCAAGTCACATCCTCTCTTACTTGTGTAAAAACTCATCCCCTTCCACTTTCTGATTCGGACAAATAGAGACTGGATGCAAAAAGGAACTGATGCACGTATTTTCATATTGGGCAAGCTGCCTTTTCTGGTTATCTGAATATGAGTACAAACTTTGGGCAGGTTTAATAATACAACCAGAGTATGAGTTTTGAGGAGAGTTGGTGTAATATTTACACTGCTGGCCATTAAAATTGCAACACCAAGAAGAAATGCAGATGATAAATGGGTATTCATTGGACAAATATATTATACTAGAGCTGACATGTGATTACATTTTCTGTATCCAGAAAGGCCCGTACAGAATCTGCAACATGCAGTGGTACATTATCCTGCCGAAATGTAAGGTTTCATAGGGATCGAATGAAGGGTAGAGCCATGGGTTGTAACACATCTGAAGTGTAACATCCACTGTTCAAAGTGCCGTCAATGCGAACAAGAGGTGACGGAGACATGTAACCAATGGCACCCTATACCATCACGCCGAGTGATACGCCAGTATGGCGATGACGAATACACACTTCCAATGTGCATTCACCACGATGTCGCCAAACACAGATGTGACCATCATGATGCAGTAAACAGATCCTGGATTCACCCGAAAAAATGTTTTGCCATTCGTGCACCCAGGTTCATCATTGAGTACACCATTGCAGGCGCTCCTGTCTGTGATGCAGTGTCAAGAGTAACCGCAGCCATGGTCTCCGAGCTGACAGTCCATGCTGCTGCAAACATCATCGAACTGTTTGTGCAGGTGGTTGTTATCTTGCAAACATCCCCATCTGTTGACTCAGGGATCAAGACATGGCTGCACGATCTGTTACAGCCATGTGGATAAGATGCCTGTCATCTCGACTGCTTGTGGTACTAGGCTGTTGGAATCCAGCACGGTATTCCATATTACCCTCCTGAACCCACCGATTCCATATTCTGCTAACACTCATTCTGCTCTCAATCAACGCGAGCAGCAATGTCATGATACGATAAACTGCAATCATGATAGGCTACAATCTGACCTTTATCAAAGTTGGAAATGTGATGGTACACATTTCTCCTCATTACACGAGGCATCACAACGACATTTCACCAGGCAATGCTGGTCAACTGCTGTTTATGTATGAGAAATCGGTTGGAAACTTTCCTCTTGTCAGTATGTTGTACGTGTTGCCACTAGCACCAACCATGTGTGAAAGCTCTGAAAAGCAAATCATTTGCATATCACAGCACCTTCTTCCTGTCGGTTAAATTTCGCATCTGTAGTACGTCATCTTCATGGCGTAGCAATTTTAATGGCCAGTAGTGTACTTATGTCTGTACAGTTATTCTCACTGTCCTGATGAAGTTATAATCTCATTGTGCTGATGACTTTATGAAAAGTTGAGAAAATGTTTAAATTTGATGTGAAGTTTACTTAAGATATCTGTGCTGCTAAAGCAACAATTTATTACTTAAAAACTGAGATGCGATTACAGTTAGTTAAAACTGTTTGTAGCCCTGTATGTGTGTTCGCATTTGGTTTCAACTGTTACTATACCTATTATGTGAAAGTCACTGGATAGATGTTGATTTACTATCAAGTATGAAAATACCTTGTCATGATCTTGTCCCTAACATGTATTAGATCTACTGTGTAATTGGAAAAGGAACAATTATCAGAAAAAAAATTTATAATGTTTAAATTACTAGAATGGCTCTGTCTGTGGAGCATAAAGAAAATAGAATTTTATGTTGGAGATAGTTATTGGAACAGATGTGTTCTGATTCCCAAGATTTAAGACTCGCACAGTTTTATTTTCATGTAATTTTCTACCACTTCAATGACTAAATATGATTACCAATGGTTTGATTATTCTTTTGCCATCCTAGTACAATAAAATAGGGATGATATTTGCTACATGTCTGGTGTCTGTACAAGTCATGCTTTCTCCTTAGTATAGACACAAGGTATTCTTTGTAACAATGTCAACACAAATCTGAACTGTTCAATACTGCTGAATGTTACAGCAAGTCAATGCTTTTCAATATATATAAATGTTAGCTTACAACCTGATTCTTAATGAAAAATGTTTAAATTTCTCCAATACCTTGTTGAAAATATTCTAATGATTCATGTGTAATGAGTTGCAAAGGAAAAAATAAAGATTGAGGATTCATATTCATGACATCTACTTTCAATTGAAGACTAGTTGATTCATTAATATGTAACTGATGAGAGAATATATATTTATCATACCTTTAGACTGGCTGAACTAACCATTTTACTCCTAGTACTAACCCATTCATATTTAACCACTAGTACTTTACCCTTTTCCTTAACCTATGTTGGAAGTTGCCTTATCTGTGCCCAATTTTAATTACTGTCTGATCTGATGTCGCTACATCATGTCTAATGTGTTGATGACCAATAAGAAATATGTGAACTAGTTGTTGAGCAGTACGTGTTCTGGAAGCAACCTGCTGGTACTTAATTTGCCAATGAAAATCTGATTCTACAGTGGCATGTGGCCATGGAGGCTCTCAGTCTCTACAAGATGATGCTGAAAAATTTGGGATGACGACTTTCAAGCTATGAGAACAAGGTGCCTTTGACAGCTATTGTGGGCAAATCCCTTTATCCGTCCTTGTGGTTTCCTGACCTGAAATTTACATGTTGGCTCAGTTGTTCTAAAGTCGGAGTTTGTCTTGTAAAGAGATGAGGACATTTGGTTATTTATAAGTAGTGCCATTTAAAAAACATATATGTATCTTTTGTCTTTGCCTTATATAACATTTTGTAACATCATAAACACATGAAACATGTCCTTGAACTTAATGTAAGACTTATATGTGCCATGACGTTTGGAAAAGGAACTTGTATATCACTTGGCTGAGATTCCAGTAACTTTAATTTTATATCTCAGACCTGCTTCATGTTTAATTTTGAAAATGTAACAAAAAGAAAATTCTATTGTCATTGTCACACTTGACTCTGTGATGTTTAGCAAATATATTGATGCATACAAAAGTGCTTCACATAATGTGAACATTGTGACACTTGGATGATCCACTCAATGAGGCAGTTGACTTTGTTTATTTTTTTGATGTCAAATAAGCTGCAGTTCAAAGCATTTGGCAACCTTATTTCTATTTTTTCATGTTTATGTAATAATTTATCTATGAGCAGCAATGGATATCAGAGGAAAGCAGTAATTCTGTACCTTGCTTTAGTAATTTTCATGTATATGTCTCAGATATGTCACAGGTTTCAATATTATATGTTTATGTAATTGATTATGTTTGATAAGACACAGATACTAGAGGGACTGCTTGTAAGTCAGATGTTAGATACTAGCATTCATTACTTGGTCAACCAGTTCAGCATTGTATTTGTCATTTACTCTGTCCAACAGAATGCTATTTGTTCGCGATTCGTTGATCAATAAATAGGGAGTGTTGGGGTTAATTTTTGGGGACTGGGAAGGTGAAGCTGTGGCAAGTCCATTCTGCAGGGAATGCTGAACACTCTTCTCCCTCCGGTGCCACAGTGAAGTACTGGAATAGAGGGGGTCCTGGGTAGAGGGGGTACCTGTCTTTGGGGTCTGTTGTCTTTTCTTTTTTGACTCCAGTACTCCTAACCTTCTATTTCATTTCTTACTTCTCATTAGAGTACCAAGCTATCCTTCCCTCTGTCCACATGCATATGTCTCTATTGCTGAGACCCTTCTAATTTACCGTGTCAGCTTTATTAAGTAACTGAAACCTATTCTATAGGAGGATCCAGGGAACAAACTAGCATTTCTGCATTATTAGGTGTAACCATACTCTGTCATACTATATTATTTATTTATGTCTGATTTTGTTGTATGTGGTCACCCAAATGATAAACATTTACTTATGTATTTACTTTGCTATATACTAGCATCTGAATCTTCTGTTTCATTTATTACTTCTCATTTGAGTACCAAGTTATCCTTGTCTCTGTCCACATGTATATGTCTCTATTGGTGAGACTAGTCTCATTTACCCTGTCAGCCTATTAAATGACTAAAGCCTGTTTTATAGGATGTATGTATATATAATGCTCAACCGCATAAGTGTCGTGATGTATCTGTCACTTATATACCAATTTAACAATATATTATGCTCAAACCAACTTACCAATGTATAAAAGCTATTCATATTATTGTCATGATGTATCTGACATTTATGAACCAATTACCACTGTGTAATGTTCAACCATAAAATTGTCATGATATACCAATTATTTATGATTCATTTATTGTGTATTCACACCTAAGTGGTGAACACTTACCAATGTATATTGCCTAACCATGTTTTGGTATGATGTACCAATAATTTATGAATCATTTATTGTGTATTCACACCAAAGTTGTGAACACATACCTGTATATAAGGCCCAACCACATAATTGTTGGTGCCATTTCAATTACTTATAAAACACAACCAATATGATATATTAGTCACTTATATTGTCATTCAGAGTTATATGTAACTGCACTCTTATGTATCATTCTGTTACTTAATGTCTGAATGATTGTAAAGGTAGGAAAGTGGCTTTGGAAGTGTCGTGACAAATGAAAAAATGGAAAGATTGGACATTAGTGAGACATTTCGTGCTACATATGTAGACTGAATTATGTAAACTGCTGAGGAACTATACTCCAAGAATTTACTTGTACTATATTATAATAATATATTTGTTATTCAATATTATCAGTAAATGTCAATATAAATTTCAGAGACCTGTGCTGTACCACTTTAAAAAAAAATTTGTACTAGTACGATCTTAGTGATATGTTATCAAAGAACAAGTTAAAACTACAATATGAGATTTAAGTCAGGAAATGTTTAAATATGAACAGTTGGAATTTTGCTGAACTGAACTATTCTATTCAAAACAATAAATTACACAGTATATATGATGGTCATAAGGAGTGCAGTATGAGCCACATTTCAGGTTTTTACAACAAAAAGCTTCTGACGAGCAGAGATCTACAGTGTAGTTCAGTTCAGTGCTCTTTATTGCACATAGAAGAGACTGAACACTTTGTTATATTATAGTCAAATACTTTGTGCACTTGCCAAAGATAGGAGGTGGTTAGATACAAACTAATATGGATTTTGAGTATTGTAGAATCCAATACTAACACTCGTTCCACAATGTATCGTCAATATTGAGAAAGAGTTATACACACCGGTGTCTCCATTGCACTCAGGAGAACTTAGAGGACCTAATGACAGACATCCTCATTTTCCTGTTGTAATACACGCTGCAGACAAATTCTGTGAATTAACTTGTTCTTTCTTTGTGCTATTAATTAATATAGTTGAACAGGGCACAAAATAATCTGTGATAATGTTACATATTTGGTTGTACTAATTTTTCACAAATTCTTTGTTCATCCAATTGATTGTAAAATGAGGACTGTTACGTAGATTTGTCAGAAAAGGTTTTGTTCAACTTTCACTTGCACAAATCCTTTTGGGCGTTGTTGAAACATAACAGTCCAAGCAAAACTTAAAAAATGCATAAATTTTAACCATAAACAGTAGTTTCTGACATAGAGGTGTATGGAAATATGTACTTGTAAAAAAGTTATGAAGAAAATAATTATGGAATCTTAATTACACTAATGTGTAGAAGTCTGTTAATTGGTAGGAACATTTTATATGATACGAATCTTCTGTAATTAGTAAATATAACAAGTGTGTGTTAACATTTGATACCTAAGTGTTTATACTTGCTTCAACTTGTATTGAGATTAGAGTTCACTCATGTGTTTAATATATAAAAGTCTAGGTAATCATTAAAATATGTCATTTGTTTTAGGATGAGAGTTTAAATTGTTAATTAATGAAATAATAATTTTAAACAATGCTGAGGATTGTTCGCAATTGTTAAGAAAGTATAAATACTAACAGCCATGTTGGCAAGGGGTCTCAGTCTGGTTTTGGTTTTTGAGCATGTAGCTGCTCCTTTTGTATTGTAAGTATTGATTGCCTTTGTAATTATACTTTAATTTTGTTTTCAAAGTATAATAAAAAACTATGAAACTTAATGCAAGCTTAAACTAAATCAACTCTCCAGTAGTTGTTTCACAGTGACAGTAAATATTATCAGGACCACGACTGCAGCAGATAAAGAGTAACTATAATCAACCCCATTATTACGAGTAGTAAGAGAAATTTTATAATACATATTGATTAAGTACTAGGCATAATACTGCAAAGGAATATGAAATAGAATGAGCACTTTAGTACACTAATAAAGAAGAGGAATGTCTGATTTGGGTTCATTGGGAGAATTTTAGGAAATGGTAGTTCATCTATAAAGGAGATCGCATATAGAGTATTCTTGACTGCTGTTAGCATTTGGGATCCTGACCAGCACAGGTTAAAGGAAGACTATGAAGCAATTTAGAAGTGTACTGATGGATTTTTTACATATCAACATGCAAGAGTGACACAGATGCTTCAGTAAGCTGACAGAAGAATCATTCTGCTACAGCCAGTGTAGACCTATGTTTCACATAATCAGTGTGAAGACAAGATAAGAGAAATTAGGGCTTGTACAGAGGCATACAGACACTCTTCTCCTTCTCACTCCATCTGCTAGTGAAACAGGAAAAAAAAAGATTACTAGGGGTTTAGTGTGGTTGCTTGTGGAGTATGTATGAGGAAGTACCTGAGTGAGATCACTTGCTTAGGATTGTCAAGGAGTGATCCAATCCACGTATTTGAACACTATGGAAGATGCATTTTGAACTGAGACAAATGCTTGTGTAAAATATCTGTTGTTAATTGATAATTGCCCTTCACATTAATGAACAATCAGGACATGATGGAGACAGAAAGGTGAAATCAACATAGAAAGTTAAGTATAAATGACATGGAAAATTTTCCGAACATCAGTAAATTTGAAACCAGTTTATAGAAAAGAATGATATCTTATGTGCAGGGGAAAGGAGGCAATTGTGGAAAATTTTGGTTTTACGGATATAACTCTGCATATATTAATAAATGAGGGTTTTAACATAGATTTATTTTAAATTTGTCTGTTTCAATCACTTCACAAATTTACTTACTTGTTTTAATTCTGATATAAATAATTTCCAGAAAACTGAAAAAAGATGACTGCTTTCTGAGACCAAAAAATCACAGATATTGTGATATTTATCATGACCAGAACTTTCCTCATGGGTTCACATTTGGCACTGTACTCAGGAAAATTTTGCACCACAGAACATGTGTTCTGTGTCTCCACTTGCTATTTCAGAATGCATTTTCACCACCTCATCAGTGGAATCTGCCAAACTACTGACTCCAGTGATTCAGACATAGTGAAGCTGCAGCTCTTCCTCCCATACAAGCTCCTTCGAGATATTTTTTGTCCTCATTATTTCTGGTAGAGATTGATGCAATTCGACATTTTCTTGCTGTGTGTTATAGGTGATATGTCGTAGGGCCTCCAACTAACTAGGACAGCAGACCAACCTGGCGGAAGAAAATGCTTTGTGTTTATTTATGAAGTGCAGATTGTTTTGAGCCTTGTCGAGAAGCAAACCAAAGCCTTGTTGTAATAGAGAATTAATAAATTCTAGTAATCTGCTTTAGTTCCACCCTCATCTAGCTGATCCTGATTTTCTTGCTCAAAAGGATGTTGAGTAGGTCTATTCCTAAGACTTCCATCATTTGCAGCAATGAAGTCAAGATTGCTAAAAACATTTCTGTTGCACAGGAAAATGACTGTAATGCTCAACACAATGATGGCAATTTCACCAGTCAGAAATTTTCATATAGGCTCGACCAAAGAATTCCACAATCTTAGTTGGTCCTAGTGTCCTGTTGTGTGCTCAAAGTCTTTCCCAGATCTCTTCACAATAGTAGGTCTTTGGCAGTCCCATAAACATTTGATCCAGTGCCTGGATCTTATTGGTGCAGTGAGAAAGGAAGCTAATTAAATGAACATGATCAATCCCATCCAGTTCAGCTACCTGAGTGTTTTAGGTGTGACTGTAGTTGCCATCTAAGGTGAGAAGTGCAGGAGACTTCATGCTCTGATAGGTTTTGAAAATGAAATGTTCAAACCATTGCTTCAACAGGATGCTCTGTACCCAACAAGAGGGATAGGACACGGGAAAAGACCCACATGATGCTCCTTTCATTTACTGCTTTTTCATGTTGTTCTTCAGGAAGCTACATGATTGGAGCAATGAAGGAACCATCAGCACTCAAGCCTGGAATGACTGTAATGAATGAGCCTCCTTGTGTCACTGTGAGAGCTTCTATCTGGCTTTCCAAAGCAACTTATGAGGCAGAGATTTTGCTTTGAATGACCAATAAAATGATTCCATGTCACACTGAAGAATTTCACACTATATTTCAGTTGAATCTAGAGACTCTGGCCTGTGATGTGCCAATTGGATTCTGCTATGATCAAATATTTTTGTGTCTCCTAAAATATGGTCTCAGTCAAACTCTTTTGGCAGTCCCAGTCCCACCAAAGGGATTGTTGATACTGTACCTAATAGACAGCTGATAAGCCATCTAGCTAATATCTCTTTTTGTTAACTCACAGAAAAGAGACTCCATCCTTAGGCAGTAGACAATTAGCACCTCTTGAAGATTCTCTGATAACACAGTTCTCCATGCTAATTTTGTTGTAATTGCATCCTTCTCATCAGAAGTTTCAGACTTAGCCAGCCAAAACAGTGTCATCCAAGGGATATGACACTGTGGGAGCTTCCAAATATCTCATTTTCTTTTCCATACTAATGTAACAGTTTTTTCATTTGCTCCAAATCCAGTTTCTTACAATGTTGTTTGTCTTGTGCCACATTTTTCTTGTGACTTGGTGTTACTGAGACATCAAAAAACATGGGGACCTTATTAGCAGACCATATTTTTGCAGTAATTGTTTAAAATATATGAAACAATTTGAACATCAGAACTATGATTTAAACAGTCGTGTAAACATTGAGGGGTTTAGGAACACTAGCAAGCCAGAGTGGTCCATTCAGTGGATGAATGACTTCTAGGACATTCATGTGGAGTCACGGAATAGATGTACTTTATTAAATTTTCTATCTGACACCATCCTGCACTTGAAAGAGCTTGTACCTATACATTGTGTGCAGTCAAGGGTGCTACTGCAGGTGCAGTTTTCTGTGGCCTGATGAATCTTCCAAAACCCCAACCAAGTTTACAAGCATAAATAGATTTATAGTAGAAGATGACTATATAGAATCTATGAAGAAAGCTGTAGAAGAAGCAGTAATAGAAAACAGTGGTAATGGAGACTTGCCTGCAGAATTCTATGGTACCTGGGATAAACAGGGACACACCTCTCTTCATCCTGTAGTATTGGACATCAGTATGTATACAAGAGAAAGCTTTACATGTAGCAGCAATATCTAAAAATTGTAGATGCCCAGAAAAAATAGATGTACACATGAAATAATTGCACAGATAAATGTAGTGACAGGTGTGGAGGAATGGAAGTGGCTGATGTTGCTAGTCTATTTCAATGTTCTGTTGTGTGTGATAAAGTGTGATACGTGAATTATGTTGGTGGCAGTAATGCTAAGAGTTTCAGACATATTCAAGGACTAAATTCCTATGTGATGATGTTGTAGTGCAGGAATTTGAGTGTATTGGAAACATACAGAAACAAATGGGATCAAGACTTTGGTGACTGAAAGCTTCATACAAAAACAGAAACTCAGTGAAGGTAAAAGATTGGATGGGAAGGGAAGGTTAACTGACAGTGTAATTGATAAAATACAGAACTATTATGGAATAGCTATTAGGCAAAACACACGCAGTGTTGATGAAATGGAGAAGGCTGTTTGGGCTCTTTTCTTTCATACTTTTACAAGAAATGAAAGTCCCCATCATTACTTGTATCCCAAAGGAGAAAGCAACTGGTGCAAGTTTTATTTATTTATTTATTTCATGTTCCATATATCCATATGGGAACATATCCCTGGATATAGAACGAGTCAAGGTTTTTTACAGATTATTATTTTGTGCACATGTACATTGATCTTATCATTAGATTAAAGAAACTGTGAAGTTTAGCATATACCCTTACATATTATTTAAGATACAGGACATCTGAAGGATTATAGAGTCATACCTAAATTTGGGTATTGTTCTTAAGTTATACAGGCACCATAGACAGACATACATAAATTTGGGTATTGTAGTAAGTTACACTGTACTTACAGAGTATGATTAATCAGTTGTAGAGGTCACAAAATAAGGTTTAAGCACAAACAAGAGATTCTATGCATTTTTGCTAAGAAATTCATCAATACTGTAACAAGATTCATCTAGAAGGAAATGCTTCATATTTTCTTCAAACTTTGGCATGTTTCCAACCAGTTCTTTAATGTGCAATGGGAGGGCATTAAAAATCTTGGTGCCACTGTATAAAACCCCCTTTTTGTTTTTAGCTCATAATGGATATCCAGTTTCCTTTGGGTGTTATAACTGTGGTATGAGCTATTGATTTTGAATAAGTTGCTATTTTTTGAAACAAAGCACATCAGGGAAAAAGTATATTGGGCAGGCGTTGTAAGGATTTGTACAGCTCTAAACAGATCCCTGTACAAGTGCCTAGGATGTACTCCACACATAACTGTAATTGGTCGCTTCTGTGCATGGAACATTTTTTTTTCCTATTGGTTGATTTCCCCAAAATATTATACCATAGGCCATAAGTTGGTGAAAATAGCCAAAATATGCAGTTTTTATTGTGCTCATTCCCTAGTGTTCGAAATTATTCTTAAGGCAAATGTTGCCTTTTGCACTTCATTTTGCTATCTATATGCAGACCCAAGAATTTGAAGGACTCAACCTTCAAAATCTCATGCTTACCCATTTTTAGGTTCATTTCATTAGTAACATTTGTGTTAGAAGAGAAATGAATGTAATTTGTCTCTTTTCGGTTGACTGTAAGGCCATTGGTTTCAAACTTGATTGTCAAATCTGCAAAGGCTTTCTTTGCAGCCTCATTTGACACATTCCCTGAGAGAATATTAACTGATAAAGTGGTGTCATCAGCAAACATCATTATTTTCCCATATTCTGTACATAGTGCTAAGTCATTTATAAATATTAGAAAGTGCAGTGGGCCCAATACTGAGCCTTGAGGTACTCCTGCAGTAATGTAGCCCCATTCTGAAGATACCTGGTCACCATGCAGTCCTTCCAAAATTACTTCCTGCTTTCTACCACACAGCTAGGATTCAAGCCACGTGCCTACGGTTCCACCCATTCCTAGAGTCCTGGCTTTACTCAAGAGAATATGGTGACTTACACTGTCAAAAGCTTTAGACAGGTCACAAAATATTCCAACTGTCATCATACTATTATTTATGGCTCCCATAACATTGTCAACAAAGGCATGTATTGCATCCACAGTTGATACCCCTTTCCGAAAGCCAAACTGGCTACTGCTGAGGATGTTATATTTACTAAGATGCTAAACCATTCTGCTATGTATCAATTTCTCTAGTACCTTGTAGAAAACTGAGAGTAATGAAATTGGTAGATAGTTTGTAGCCTCAGTCTTTTCTCCCTTTTTATAAATTGGTCGTATAAGCCCATATTTTAGCCTGTCTGGAAAAACATCTTCTTCCAATGATGCATTACTAATATGGCAGAGGACTGTACTTATTTCTTTACAACAGTATTTCAGTACAACAATGGATTGTTGGTGAAGAGTACACCTATAAACATAGTCTGCCTGATGTGGTAATGGAGGTGATAAAACATATTTGCAGAGACTTAGGAGCACCTGAACTGTTGAAAAAGTGTGTTCATGGAAAAACCCCAATGAAAGTGTAAATAGTGTCACATGGTCTAGAATCCCCAGTACTGTGCTTGTTGGAATAGAAGCACTTCATTTTGGCATGTATGATGCGGTTGCTACTTTCAATGATGGCAATGTTGTAAGGTACAAAGTATTTCCAGGTATGGGAATGAAGATAAATTTCTACAGGGTATGTATGATGCTTGCTTTAGACAGGAAACTTCAGGCTGCTGAAAGGATTGTGAATATCATAGAAATACAAGCCAGAGTAAACAGGATGAGGACAAAGAGAAAGCTGTGGGAGAAGTTTGCAGAAGATGAAGATAATCCAGACTGTGGACCTGGAATGCACTAAAAAAGTAATCCAAACTTTGTCACTCAATTCCTAAAAGTTTTATTTTTTCATACAAATTACGTGTTTTCCCAGGATCTACAAAACAATTTCACTTCAAATTTTCAAAAAATGCTGCATGGTCCATTATGTATAAATTAACACAGCCTTTTTCCAAAACCCTGTTCAATGCTAAATTTATAAACAAAAAATGGCACAAAAAGTAGTGAAGTTTTGTTACCGTACAATAGAAAAAATTTAATCTCCAACAACTGAATTGATATTTTTAAAAGTCCCTTTCTCCTCTTAGTACCACTAGGGTCAATATGACCCCATAAGCCCATTTCAAACACATATCTCCCTTGTTTTGAAAACGATTATTTTCAAAAATTATGACTTTGTTTCTCTACATTACTTGTATGCAATTACATATGATTCAGTTTTACATTTACAACATATTAAAATGTATTTATGGGCTCTGCACAGAGTACCACTGGGGTCAGCATGACCCCAGTCTAAAGTTTTGTTTTGTTTCTTGAATGTAACATTATGAAAACAGAATGATGAATATTATGTTGAATACATGTTATACAAAACACCTGCAACAATGAAACAAACTTTTCCCACTTCTTATTTATATCCTTTGTTTCCGTTTCTTGCCTCAGATGTTGTTGTGTATTGCCTCAGCATGTGCAAGAACTACGTTATGACTAGAAAACAGTTGAATAGTGCTGAAATACAAGCAATTTTGAACGAAGAAAGGAAATAGAAGATACACCATCTGATGACGATGAATAGTTCGATGCTATTATTTCTTGAGGTAATGAATCAACTGAAGATTCTGATGAAGATGGAGATTTGGAAATTTTACTTCCTGAAGTTGTGACATCTAATAAAATAAAATGTTCTCACATACAAGTATGCACCTCAAAATGTACTGGAGAGTGATGAATACAAATTATACTGGAACAGAACCATTATAACAGATAAAACACCACCACATAACAAACCTGACATCATGCTCACCAATAAAAAGAAGAAATTAACACAACCAATCGAAATATCCATACCCAATACAATAAATATACAGAAGAAACCAGGAGAGAAAATTGAAAAATGCATCCAACTGGCTGAGGAAGTCGAGGAAATGTGGCATCAGGATAAAGTTGACATTATACCAATTATACTATCAACTACAGGAGCCATACCACATAATATCCACCAGTACATCAACACAATACAGCTACATCCAAACATATACATACAACTACAGAAATCTGTAATTATTGATACATGTTCAATTACCCGAAAGTTCCTAAATGCAATGTAAGATATACCGTACAGTTAAAAGGAAGTCACACTTGATCAAGGTCCGCGTCACTTTCCGTTTTTAACCAGACATAATGTCTGAGAAAGGAAAGAAAATAATTATAATTATAATTATAATATGTAAGGACATATGTAAAATAATAATCCCATTGTTTTTCAGGTCGATAAATGGAAATGAAACATAGGGGAAAAAATCCTGTTACATCACGTGGGAAACAGCCAGTACAAAATGTTTGAAGACAGCTCCAGGTCACATGAGGCATACTATAAGGAATGTAAATACTTTTCAGTCGGTATTTGAATTATTTACGAAGCCCAGCATTTTCCACATTATTTTAAAGTGGACCAACAAAGAAGGTAACATTACTCTTAGTACCAAATGGACAGATCTTTATAGAGAAGACTTTGTACATTCCTACAAGAATAGGCAGGCCAAGAAAGCATTCAAAGGTCACAATGAGGGCATAGTGAATTCATGGAATGAAGAACATGGCTGACCTATTTTCAATAGTTCTATGGCTAGGAACCACTTTACAGAAATATCACACTGTATTCGGTTTGGTGATTCTCAGCACTCATGACAGAATCATAGTCCTGATAAATTGGCTCCTATAAGGGATTTATTTGAACACTGGGTAAGCACATTACGAGATGCATGCACGATAATATTACAGTTGTTGAACAACTGGTAATTTTTAAGGGTAGGTGTCCGTTTCGTCGGTACATCCCCTCAAAACCTGGAAAGTATGGTATAAAGATATGGGCTGCATGTGACAGCACTAATAATTCTGTCACACACCTGCAGATGTACACAGGAAAGGGAAAAGGCCAGCTTAGAGAAATAAATCGGGGAAAAAGAGTAGTGTCATGAATTGACAGATCATTTAGCCAGGAGTGGTAAAAATATCACAATAGATAATTTCTTTACAAGTTTTTAGTTGGCAAAGGAACTAGAACAAAAACAAATGACTCTGCTAGGAACACTAAGAAAAAGTTATTGTGAACTATCTGCAGAATTTATCGAAGCAAGGGGAAGAACTGCAGCTTCATGTCTCTTTGGATACCGGGAATCAGCTACAGTAGTCTCCTATTGCCCAAGAAATGGTAAGATAATGGCATTTCAGAGAGGAGATAGGTGACAGTGAAGCAGCAAAACCTGTTATAATCCTAGACTATAATGCAACTAAATCAGGTGTAGACACAATGGACAAGTTTGTCAGGACCTACACCACAAAACGTATGACAAGAAAATGGCCTATGGCTATTTTTTATAATATTTTGGATATTAGTGCCCTAAATGCTTTCATGGCTGGTCTTAAATTGTGACTGGAATAAAAAGTAAAACTACAAAAGAAGAGAACTTATTCTGGAACTGGGAACAGGTCTAGTACAGAAAAACAGAAGTCAGCACAGCAACGCTTCTCTTCCTCATCCTCCTCCTCCTCCTCCTCCTTCAGCGTAATTACATATGGGGGCAAAACATGGATGATGCTCTCTATGCAAACATTCAGTGGATAGACAACAGTCAGAAACATGTAGAAGATGCTTCTCGTTTGTCTGTAACCAACATTCAGAGATTTCCCATTTGCAGTTGCTAAGTGAGCTGTCATGTAAAAAAGCTCAACAACTGGAGCTGTCAACTGTCTACCACAATGAAGAACCTGCACCCAGTGTAACATGTCATCTCTGCATATTACAAAGTGTCAATTTTGTGCCTCCTACCACTGACTGGAGTATTTTTTGCTGTGTGAGGAGGTCGTATGCATCCAGCTGTAACTTTCCAAACAAATGAGGAGGTCCAGAAGCTTAGATTCTCCCCCCCTGCATTAAGTTGCCTACATGGCATAAAACTTCACGTATTTTGGTGTAATTCAAACAACACATTACAGCAAACTGCTGTTCTCAAGTTATTCTGTGAGTGCCAGCAATTCCTGAATGGAAGAAATTTGTGTGTAATAGAACTGTAGAGGAAATTCTGGGAAGGTATATCTGCCTGTAAACGGGCAAGAACAGCACCTGCCATACAGGATGACGAAGAATCAATTTACCTCATAGCAGTACAGAACAGTGTGCAGAGATGTATGTAGATCCTCCCCATAGTATTTATTGTTTTGCTATTAACAAAATCAGTCCCACATGCCATGTAGTGTCAATGTACTTTGTGGGAAACAGATAACTCCAGACACCTCTACACACAGTGTCACTGTTGATTTGTAAGTGTAGCTGTGGAGTGTAGTCAAAGCTTTCTGAAATGACCTGTAGTTGTTTCTTGTGATGTAGTGGGGTACGTAGACTGGAGAATCACCTGCTTGACCATAAATTTGAAGGCTTGCGAATGAGCAAACTGCACACCCACAATCTGGTAGTGTACCTCTTCTCACATTACCACATTCACACTTCTCCATCTCCACCTGGATGCATACTGGAACACAATACATTTCCCTTAACCCTTTCACAGCTGTGGGCACATATACACATCCTGCTATGCCATTTCCTAGTTTATGTGGAATCATGTACTTGCACACTCAGGTTCTCCTACAGTGCTGTGGATCACTGAATGTGCCCTAAGCTGCTGACATCTCACTGCTGTGGATGAGTTACTTCTGTATCTTGCAAAATAAAAAAAGTTACAAGTATTTATTGTGTGGTGTCACCGCCAGACATCACACTTGCTAGGTGGTAGCCTTTAAATCAGTCGCGGTCCATTAGTATACATCGGACCCGCGTGTCACCACTGTCAGTGATTGCAGACTGAGCGCCACCACACGGCAGGTCTAGAGAGATTTCCTGGCACTCACCAGTTGTACAGCCGACGTTGCTAGCCATGGTTCACTGACAAATTACGCTCTCATTTGCCAAGACGATAGTTAGCATAGCCTTCAGCTACGTCATTTGCTACGACCTAGCAAGGCGCCATTATCAATAGATATTTAACTTGTGATGCCTGTACCGTCAGACCGATGTTCTACAATTATGGATTAAAGTTAGGTATTACATCAACTACGTACTTTATTTGCTACTAAAAATTCCCTTAACTGTTCCAGACCTCACGAGAGTCTGCGTGAGCTTAACGCATGCCTTTCCGCTACCTCACAGTGGCTTGGCTGTCTGGCCAAGTCACAACATATTGTATAATGTATGTGTCTCATTGTGTGTGATCATTTGCAAAAAACCTTGCTTCAATATATTGAATCATTTGAGATAAGATGACTGTTAGGACCACACGGTTTGTGATGTACAAGGATATGAATGGGCATGTTGCATGTGAAGGTCTTCCAGATATAAAACTTAATAACTAGAGAACAAAATGAAATACAGCCCTCCCCAGAATTTTAAATAAAATCTCAGTATCTTAGCCCATACACTGTAGTGAATGTAATGTTGATAAAATGTAATGTTGATAAAAATATGCAGTGCAATTCTACTTTTGTAAACTCTTTAAAATTTCATGCAATGTTTTACTTAATTTGTTGCAGCACAGTATGATGGATAATGAAAAGGAACACAGTTCTTTATGGAGTGAAGGTATCAGACTTTAAGATGTACAAAAGACAATTTTTTTTCACCTAATATTTTTCAAAAGGTTGGATAAGTATTTCATATCAGCCAGAATGCTGTCTCTCAGCACAGGCACCAGCATTTGTTGAGCAGTGAAGCCAAAACAAAAGTTGTCTCATCACAGAATACAAAGACTACATCTCTAGCAGTGAGAGGATTAATACTGCTCCACTGCACTTAGATGGCATATATGCATTAAATATTTGTTCCTAAATTCACTTCATTTAATGCTAAACATTAATGTTTCACCCTTAGAACACTATACTAAGTTTACAAGTAAATCAAGTGAAAATAAATGCACATGTCTCAGGTCTTAATTTAAGCTTTTCTGTCATCCTTTGTAGCATTTGAAGATGGCCTTTCAAGGCCAAAACCAGTTAAGATTGTGTCATAAAGTGATGGTCGGGCATGGAAAAATTCTGGATTATTAATTTTAGTAAGGTATTTTTTTTATTTTTGACACAATGTGGAAACTGCTAATCCTATAGAAAAATGAATAGGACCTTTTTGTAGCAAATTTAATGTTTCTTTTTATTTTTTATTTATTTATTTATTTATTTATTTTTTACTGGTCAGCATGTTTACTAGAAGTAGAGTTATTGAAGTAAAATATAGAAAAGTAAACATGGTATCCCCCCACCAACCCTGCCATCAGACGCTCACCACCACTGGTGGGGATTTTAAGTCTATATGCTGTTTATATCACTCCCTCCTAGTACAGTACAAAATTTTGTGAGTAAACTAATTTTTCCCTTAATGTTTCTTTGTTGACTGGACTATATGCTCAAATACCATTTCTGTGCAATCCTTTAACGTATGTGTGCTAACTTCATTGCCACTGTTGTCATTGGTGTATGAGCAGAATTAGTGTCTTCATGAGAAATCATCAAGTATATTCTGCTACAGTGGTCACTGAAGGCCCCCCACATCATGAACCATGGTCCTTGTCTAGGTGGTGTGGCTTAGGTACCTTAGCAATAGAAAGAGGTCAGATTAATCCATGGTTGCTGAAGGAGGAGAGTACCCTTTCAAGTAGTTGCAGGAGCAACAGTCTACATGACTTGATCATTCAATTGTGCGAAGTCAGTCTGCATGTCCTTGATGTTCTGATACTGCAAGTGTGTGAAGGTGAGGGAAAATTAGAGCCAATACTTCTCCTGTAAGCATGCAGGTCTGCTGCATGACCTAATGACAGGGCACCCTATTGATAAAATATTCTGCTGGTAAAATAGTCCCCACTGCCTCCCCCCCCCCTCCCCCCCCCCCCCAAAAAAAATTAACAAAATAGATTTCCAGGTAGGGACTGCTAATGAGAATGTCATGTTAAGGGAAAAGGGAGCTATCACTCTAAGCGTTGGTGTATGGATTGTTTGGGCCTTAATTCAGTGGGGGACTGATGACCTTAGCTGTTTAGTCCCCCTTAAACATCCCAACAACCACCACCACCACCTTAATTCAGGTTGTGACATTACAGAATTTAAAAATGTAAATAAGGGGTATGTTAAAGCTAGAAGTAATGAGAACTCGTGAAGTGCTATGCCAAGGAGGACATGCCTAACTGTTGGTCAGGTTGGTTCAGAGTTCATGAACACACAATTAAATAAGGATAGTCCAAAAGTAAGCTTAAAGCCTTCTCCACTAGCAGAAAAATATCTTTAGTCATCTTCAGAAACATATGTTATTTTGAATCAGTTGACCAACGACATTAATGAAATGTTATTTAAAAAAATTAATGGCTAGATTTCTGAAAAGAATGTTGTATGTGACACAGTGTCATTTGAGGCAAACAGATGATAAAATGGAAGTGTATGATACACAGGTTTCATATTTTGTAAACTAGTAATGGAAAGGAAACTTGTACACTATTTAACTACAGCATGGTACAAGGAAAAGTTGTTACACTTTCATGTGTGTTCTCTTTATGATAATGAAGACAGGATATCTTAATAGGTATTCTAAAAAATACATGTAATTCTTCAGCTACGGTGTTTAATGAGCTCGCTGTATGTACGAATGACATTTCATTCATTCAGATAGAGATGAGTTCAGACATCTGTGTGCTGATGTATTTTAAGAATTATTGGTGTGGCTAATTGAGTCCTCGCCACCTGCTCTAGCTCTTAAAGAAGCACATGGGAAAGAAGGAACACACATCTGTATGGCAGCAAGGAGTAAGTAATTGAAGTAATTGTGGATCCATCACATCTGAGTCATCATCAGATGAGAAAACTACAAATAATGGTTAGGTAGATGGGACAAAGGCCTCATCATCCCTTGGTGTTTCATCATGTTAATGGTTCTATGAGGTTGATTCAAATGAAAACCTTAAAAGCCTTATAATATTTTTAATTGGAACAGTGAACAAAACATTTGTGTGTATTTTTTTTATAGGCTCCCTGGTGTTGAAAACATGTATTCCACAAATGTGGAAGTGTATAGATATTACGATGAAATAATTATTTTGGCCATGGGTGTAGCCAGTTGTGCACTACAGTTTTGATCTCTTCATCATTTCTAAAATACTTGCCTGCCATTGCTTGTGAGAATGCATCAAACAGATGAGTCTCTAGGAGTGATGTCTGGTGAATGAGGAGCATGTATCAGACATTCAAATTTTATTTCCCAATAGTCTCAACTGTCTTATGAGCTGTATGCAAATGGGCATTGTTATGCTGTAGCAGTATTCCTGAAGTCAAAAATCCTCATCATTTACTACTGATTGCAGAGTGAAGTTAATTTATCAGCATGTCTGAATAAGTAGCTCTGGTTAACGTCACTCCACTACCCACATAATGCTCTAAAATTACTCCATTTGCATTTCAGAAGAGAATGAGCATGATTTTTCCAGCAGACAGCTGAGTATGGATTTCTTTTAGTTTTGGTGATGAGCTGTGACACTGTTTCTTGTTAGAATTTTTTGTTTCTGACTGGCAAAAGTGGACCCAATTGTCATTGCCTGTCACATTTTTTTCCCAGAAATGAATCACCTTCAATGTAGAAATGATGCAAAAGTTCTTCATAGGCATTGATGTGATGCTCTTTTGACTCAGCAATCAGCTGACATGGCATCCATCTTAAAAACATCTTATCAAAGTGCAGTACATTGTGAACAATATTCTGTGCTGAACCAATATTAATCTTCAAACTTGTAGCTATTTTTTTCAGTGTTAGGCATCCATTATCCTTTGAAAGCTCCTCCTCTAATAAAATGTTCCTGTCTATCACTAAACGGTAAGTGAGCACTGGTCAGGGGCATCTTCAACAGAAATTAGACCACTTTTTAAATATCCTACCTCATTCCCACACTTGCTGCAATGACAAACACCATCCTCTGTACTGCACTGTCATTCTGCATGAATTTCAATTGATTTAACACCTTCACTACAGAAAATGTGGATCACAGATTGCTGTTCATTTGCAGTGCATATTGACAGAGGGGTGGCCATCTTGTTGTGGATGGTGCTGCCTTCTGTCAGTCTTTCTGAACCCCAAGGAACACTACTGCCACCTACCAACCCCAGTACACACCTTCCCAAAATTTTGTTGAACATAAAAGGTTTACCTTTCAATCATCCTCATGTTTTGTATCCCTAAAGATTGTTACACCCATTTCTCTCTACATATTCCCACTGTCACTCATTGATACTATAGACAGAGGATGCTACATATTTCCATTTTGTGAAATGCACAATTTTTACACTGCAAAAACTTAAAACAAGTTGTCAAGCTATATATGGCTTTCAGTTATTTTCAAGGTCTGACTGAATATTTGGGCAACTTCTTGTAGACAATACTTCATTACAGACAACTGCATCATCCATGAGAAGCCTGAGCTTACTAATGTCAATGAGGCCCTTAATATACAATATGAA
Source organism: Schistocerca nitens (assembly GCF_023898315.1). Classification (NCBI taxonomy): domain Eukaryota; kingdom Metazoa; phylum Arthropoda; class Insecta; order Orthoptera; family Acrididae; genus Schistocerca; species Schistocerca nitens. Next base: position 619,326,815 of record NC_064620.1, on the reverse strand, counting down.
CAATGAGGGTCCCAAAACATTTTCCTAGCTCACACCTGAATTCACTTCTATATATTTCAATAACTCTCCATCAGAGTAACTAGTGTGTGCTTTCTATCAAAGAATCCTCAATCCAGTCATAAATTTTGCCTTAGTATCAAAAGTATGACCATTGGAGAATAAGTGTAGATGTAGTACCGAGTCTTACAGGTTTCTGAAATGTAGAAGTACTGCATCTACGTGTCTTGATTGACTTGCGGCTTTCAGTATATCAAGTAAGAAACAAGTGAGTTGGATACCATTTGATCAATGCTACTGATTTTCAAGGAGGAAGTAATTATGTTACAGATACTTCCTTACATTTGAGATCAGAATATGTTCTAAGATTCTACAACAAAAAGATAAAAGTTGAGCAAGCTGTGATTGAGACTGAGAAGAAAATTGGAAAGGGGATTGAATGAAGGTGAATAAATACAAACTTTGAGGTTTACAGATAACATTACAGTAATCAAATGGCAATGCACATGGGGGTGCAATTGAGTGCAGTGTACAGTACCTGAGAAGGTGAACATCAACAAAAGCAAAACAAGGTAATGGAATATAGGCAAATTAAAGCAGGGGATTATGTTAGGAAATCACACTACAAGTATTGTGAGTTTTGCTATTTGGACAGTGAAATGGTTTTCAAAGTAGAGGGGGTGATCAAATGCAGATTGGTAATAGCAGGAATAATGTTTATGAAAAACAGAACAGGTTAACATCCAGTATAAGTTTAAATGCCAGGCAGTTTCGTTGAGGTATTTTCTGTAGTACATGAAATGTGGATGATTAGCAGTTTACAAAGAGAAGAGAATAAAAGCTTTTGAATTGTGGTACTATGTAAGAATGGGCTAGATTAAATTACAAGTTGTGGCACAACTTGATTAAAAGAAGGGTTCAGTTCATAGGACCCAATGAGAAGCATCAAGGAATAGTCAGTTTGGTAATGGAGGGCAATGTGAGGGACAAATATAACAGGTGGAGATGAAGTCTTCAGTAAAGAAAGAGGTTCAGATACGTGTATGTGGTAGTTTTGCACAGATGGAGAGGCTTGCACTGGTTGGACTCACGAGGAGAGCTGAATGAGACACAAGAACAACTACAATGGCAAGTCACCCAAGGTTTCATGCTTTGACCTCTTCCAAATCAAGCATAATTCTTTCAGTATTTCTCTAAGTACTATGCAGCAGTCCATGTTTCCCTCAAAGTTGCTGTACAGTGACTGTGTATGCTGGAGCATCCATCCCATCACAAACTCTTCTTCTAGGATTTGAAGAACAAATATCTTGAGCTGGAAAGAGAATTTACAAAGAAAAAGTGAAATATCAGGCAATTAAAACTCGTAACTACATTTTGTTAAATTTTACAGTTTAAGCAAAAATGGATTCTTAAAAAATAATATAAATTGATATAGAAAGTTGCTATATGTGTAACTATATAGCATAAGTCTAGTTATTGACAGAGTAGAGAAATCCATGCAGTTTTAAATCTCTCTTTGATTATGGAGTTACTGGTTACTGGAATTCAGAGTTTTTCATTGCCTAACAATGATACATGAAATGTTACTTTGACTTTGATGACATGAAAAAGTGCTAAATATAGGCCATGTTGCCTTGGGAACACTAAATATGGTAGGTGAGAGAGTTTGATTGCAAGGAAGTTGTTTGCACAATGCTGAATCAGTTGAATCCTTCACTTTTGGATGTCCGTAAAAGGGCAGTTGCAATAAAAAACAGAAGGAAAAGAAAATGGCAAACAGTGATGTAACGATAACTTCTGTGAAGTTTGGAAGGTAGGAGATGAGGTAAGAGTGGAAATAAAGCTATGAGGGCAAGTCATAAGATTAGCTTGGTTCCCTCAATCAGTCGCACTTGTCTGTGAAAGGTGAAGCTCCCGTCTTTGAGTCTTGGTCTGGCACACAGTTCTGAACTGCCAGGAAGTTTTGGATTTATAATTTGTACCAATACAGTGATGAGTTTGAAAATCATTGCATAATTTGTACTGTGATAGTGATTAAGTGTGTCTCATTAGACATTGCTTGTGTAAGGTTCACATTGAAACTGAGGTCACTGACAGTGAGACACTTGTGCCAATAATGATTATAAAAGGTCTAAGGACAACAGACACTACACTCATGCTCATAAACTAAGAATAATGCTGTGAAACAATGCTCTGGTGGGTGGTTTGATGGTTTAAATTACCTCGGGGTATGACCATGCGGTGCATTTGACCTGCAGTCGTCCCACGGTGGCGCTGGCAGCAGTCCACATATGCAGAGGTGTGTTGGTGCATGTCAGAGTACGGTGCAGCGAGTAAGTGTGCAGACGCTAATGGCGACAGTGTGTTGAAAATGGCTCAAAGAACACATATTGAAGACATTATGAGGGGTGGAATACTGGGGCAACTGGAGGCTGGTCAAACACAGCAAACACAGCAGTTTAAATTACCTCGGGGTATGACCATGCGGTGCATTTGACCTGCAGTCGTCCCACGGTGGCGCTGGCAGCAGTCCACATATGCAGAGGTGTGTTGGTGCATGTCAGAGTATGGTGCAGCGAGTAAGTGTGCAGACGCTAATGGCGACAGTGTGTTGAAAATGGCTCAAAGAACACATATTGAAGACATTATGAGGGGTGGAATACTGGGGCAACTGGAGGCTGGTCAAACACAGCAGGTCGTAGCATGGGCCCTCCATGTGCCGCCAAGCATGATCTCAAGATTATGGTAATGATTCTAGCAGACAGGAAATGTGTCCAGACATTACAGTATGGGACGTTCACAGTGTACACCACCACAAGAAGACCAATCTCTCACCATCAGTTGCTGCAGACAGCCCCAAAGTACTCCAGGTAGCCTTGCTTGGGACCTTACTGCAGCCACGGGAACAGTTGTCTCCAGACACACTATCTACAGACGACTGAACAGACATGGTTTATTCACCCGGAGATCTGCAAGATGCATTCAACTGACCCCTGGTCACAGCAGAGCCCGTAAAGCCTGCCATCAAGAACACAGTACATAGTCATTGGAACAATGGTCCCAGGTTATGTTCACGGATGAGTCCAGGTATAGTCTGAACAGTGATTCTTGCGAGGTTTTCATCTAGCACAAACCAGAAACCAGATACCAAACCCTTAATGTCCCTGAAAGGGACCTGTATGGAGGTCGTGGTTTGATGGTGTGGAGTGGGATTATGATTGGTGCATGTACACCCCTGTATATCTTTGACAGGTGAACTGTAACATGTCAGGCATATTGGGACATCATTTTGCACCAGTATGGCTCACTGCGGTGGCCACGTGGTTCTAGGCGCTGCAGTCTGGAACCAAACGACTGCTATGGTCGCAGGTTTGAATCCTGCCTTGGGCATGGATGTGTGTGATGTCCTTAGGTTAGTTAGGTTTACTTAGTTCTATGTTCTAGGAGACTAATGACGTCAGATGTTAAGTCCCATAGTGCTCAGAGCCATTTGATTTTGCACCAGTATGTCTGTCTTTTCAGGGGTGCAGTGGGTCCCACCTTCTTCCTGATGGATGATAATGCACAGCCCCACCATCATGGAGGAGTACCTTGAAACAGAAGATATCAGGTGAATGGAGTGGCATGCCTGTTCTCCATACCTAAACCCCATCGAGTACGTCTGGGATGCTCTCGTTCTACGTATCCCTGCACATCTTCACACCCCTAGGACACCTCAGGAGCTCTGACAGGCACTGGTGCAAGAATGGGGAGCTATACCGCAGCAGCTGCTCGACCACCTGATACAGAGTATGCCAACCTGTTGTGTAGCCTGTGTACGTGTGCATCATGATCATATCCCATATTGATGTCGGGGTACATGTGTAGGAAACGGTGGTGTTTTGTAGCACATGTGTTTCGGGACAGTTTTCTCGACTTATCGCCAATACCGTGGACTTGCAGATCTGTGTTGTACATGTTCTCTGTGTGCCTATGCTATTAGGGCCAGTTTTGTGTAGTGCCACATTGTCTGGCACCACATTGTCTGGCACCATATTCTGCAATTATCCTTAATTTATGAGCATGAGTGTAGTAGGGGGATTTACTTATTCAGTAAACTAGATACAGAGGTAGTAATATTATTTCAAATAGGGACTGGAAACATTTAAGTCTGGGCATGAGGATGTAGTGGAACTGTGGCCGAAGCTCAGAATAGTTGGACTAGTACTGGGTGGATATACACCTGGTAGAACAGTTTATGATGGGAGGGACTGTGTGTGATTTGTGGTCTCTTACATAAACTTCAAAGAAACTGAGATTCTATGTAGTACACATAGAACAAAGCATAGTACTGTAGACAGAGATGTTAAATGATCTAAGTGGCTGTTGAGAGTAATGGGAAACCTTCAATTATTACTGTAACAGAATATTATTGAAAGACCTTTCACAAACTGCAAAGAAATTCCAGTCAATTGTAAAGGCAGTAAGTGGCACCAAAGATAGTCTGGCCATTTTCAAATGACACAGGAAATAAACTGGAGTGTGGCACACTAATAGCAAAAATGATGTTGTTTTAAAACGTTCCTTTACTAAAGAAAATCTAGGAGTATTGTCCCAATTTTACACGTCTCCAAGAAGGATAACAGAAGTGATCCACAAAACTGAAACATAAGATATTTTGAACAGGTTGATGACCCCCCACCCCCCTCCTCCTCCTCCAAATACCAGTCCTGCAAAACGCAAGTTTCACTTTTCTTGCACAGTATCCTGAAAGCCATGGCTCAAGGCTGTCAGGTAGGTGCAATATTTCTTGGCTTCTGAAAGCATTTGACAAAAGAATGACCTTATATGGCAGAGGTAGTCAACCTTTTTTTACCTACTGCCGAATTTTGTATCTCCTGTTAGTAGTAAAATTCTTTACCTACCCATCAGTTCTACAGTAATGGTGACTTATTAACTAAGGAAGTAACAAGCATGTAATAATAATTACTTAATAAATACTTTGTCAAATTTTATGAAAACCTAATGAAAATATTTTTAGCAGTCAATTATGAAAGCTGGAATGCCCACAAGTGGATTTTAGCGATCTCGTTGACTACCACTGATATATGGTATCAACTGAAGATTGTGAGCAAATGAAAGGTTTCCCATTAGGGTGGATGCCACACATTATTTCAAGTAGTAAGTCATTGACAAGTGTGGATGTTCTTCAGGCTTGTCCAAGGATTGTGTTGGGGCTTCTGTTGTTAATGTGGTATATTAATGAGCAGAGACAGAGTATTAATAGTAAGCTCTGACTTTTTTCACATGGTGCAGTTATTGATAATGAAATACTATATCACGAGAGATGCCAAAATGAGGTGTGTGAGAAAAGTAATGAGACTGATCATTTATGTACTAATGTTTTTATATTTTTTTAACAATGTTTTCCCATTCAAAGCAGTTCCCTTTGGCAGCTATACCCTGGTGGAGTCATTGCTCCCAGTCTTGGTAGCAGCACTGAAAGGCACACTGTTATGACCTTTGACATGATGGCTCACTTTCTACTGAATATTTTGCACAGTCCCAAAATGACTTCCTTTAAGACAATTTTCAATTTCAGGAAAAGAGAAAAGGCCCAAGGACTCTGATCAGGTGAACAGTGGGACTGTGGAACACCGGGAATGCCTTTTGCAGTCAAAAATTCCATAATGGAAGGGGCTGTGTGACATGGGTCATTGTCTTGATGCAGCACCTGTTGTTATCAGTGTCCAGTCTCCCTCAATTCGCCCTTTTTCTGAGCCTTTCATCTTTGTAAAACAATTGGTTGCCAGTTTGTCCTGGGGGAACAAATTCCTTATGCGTGATACCCCTATTGTCAAAAAAGCAAATCACTATGCTTTTGATCTTTGATTTGCGTTTTTTTTTTTTTTTTTTTTTTTTTTTTTTTTTTTAGAAATGTCTGTGTGCCACTTCTCACTCTGCTGTTTTGTCTCACAATCATACTCAAAAATCTAGGATTCATCACCTGTGATCACATGACTGAATCATTTGTGGTCATCGGCAGTCCTCTAAAGATCAACACATGTTTCTTCAATTGATCTTCTACTGCATTGAGGCTTTTTGGCACCATTTTGGCAAAACCTTTTGCATGTACAAAACTCCAGTCAAAATTTTATGTACAGTGAAAGTGTTCAACAGATAACCCATAATCCTTATTGTTAAACATCAGTTTGATGTTGGAAGACTGAACACACATTAGATGTTTTGGCAGTCTTTGAAGTTGAAATTCTCACTGAGTGTGGTTTATATTCATCTTGTTCTCAGCCTTCCAGAAATGGTTTGTGTCAGTGAAAAATAGGTTCTCTTCATAAGGAATGTTCCCCTTAGGCCTGTTTCTACTTTTCGAAGGTCACACTTCTGGATTTGACACATATTAAATTCTGCTGTTCCATTTTCATAACCCACGACAAAAACAAAACTTTGCTGATAGCACTCTCAAAAATAATGTGATGGTTGTACAGATCCGTAACTCAGGCGGAGCATCAGAAAGGGATGAACACACACTGATCCACATAACAACAACAACAACAACAATGCAGCGTTTCTAGATCACTCGCAGTGCTGTCAGCCTCATTAATTTTCCCAAAGACCTTCTATATTCAGTGACATGTTGGTAAGTTTTAAAAGTGATGCAAACTTTGTGTAACCTATAGCCAACAAGCAAAGATTCGTGATGTTAGTGATATTGCTTACAGTCGTGTAAGACTCCATAGACACTACACAAGTGCAATTTAAAAAACCTTTGTCATCCTTCTGATCTGCTCAGTGCATTAGGATAATTATATGAAAGTACACAGCTATTTTCTCTTACAGTTTGCTGTCATTTGATTGAAGATTAACAATCTGAGGTACAAGTATTCTCTTCTGATGAACTAAGATTATAATAATCTGCTTCAGAAATATTTTGTGTTCATTCCAAACAAATTTGAATGATTAAACTGAAATTGTATTAGTATGTCTATCTTATGTGATGTGGCAATTATCTGAGACATGACATTCAATATCCTCTCCCCCCCCCCCCCCCCTCAATGATAACCCAAATTAGCAATTTAGTTTTAAGTGGTGAGAGAGATTGATTCTCAAAAAAATAATCATAGTGATGCATCTCATTACCATACATCATTATATAAGAAGTGAGAAAATACTAAATCCTTTCTTCATCTTTTTAAACATGTCACATTTTATCATTAGTATATTGCTTTAAACATCCAGAAATTTAAAACTGAGTACTTCACATAATGCAGAAATGCAGTGTCCTGTGACTACACTATCAGTGAGTTGTGATCTGAATTGGTCAACGTGTACAAATACTTGGGTGTAACAGTATGTGGAATGATTACATAAGCATAGTCATCAGTGAGTCAAGTGCCAGACTTCTTTAGTAATATACTAGAGAAATGCAATAAATCTATATAAGAGACTGCTTGCAAAACTCATATCAACCATGTAAAAGGTGTAACAGAAAGGAATAACAGGAATGTTGAATATATACAGAGAAGGACAGCACAGATTGTGAATAAGTTGGACACATGGAGAGGTACCATGGATACACTGCCATATGCTTCAAGATAGCCACTTCCTTCCTTCCTTCCTTCCTTCCTTTTCCTTCCTTCCTTCCTTCCTTTTCCTTCCTTCCTTCCTTCCTTACCTGCTTTCTTACTGGTTGGCACTGTAGTGTTTGTAGAACCTCAACCTCTTGTCACCTGCCCCCATTCTTCTCTGTCCACTGCTTTCTTTCTTCACTTCCTGACTCCCACTGCTTTCCTTCTTCACTTCCTGACTCCCACTGCTTTCCTTCTTCACTTCCTGACTCCCACTGCTTTCCTTCTTCACTTCCTGACTCCCACTGCTTTCCTTCTTCACTTCCTGACTCCCACTGCTTTCCTTCTTCACTTCCTGACTCCCACTGCTTTCCTTCTTCACTTCCTGACTCCCACTGCTTTCCTTCTTCACTTCCTGACTCCCACTGCTTTGAGGTCCTTCTCCAAATTGTGAATACACATTTTCCTGGATTCTCCTCCTCCCTCCTCCCTCCTCCCCCCTCCTCCCTCCTCCTCCCTCCTCCCCCCTCCTCCCTCCTCCTCCCTCCTCCCTCCTCCCCCCTCCTCCCTCCTCCTCCCTCCTCCCTCCTCCCCCCTCCTCCCCATCCCCCCTCCTACCCATCCCCCCTCCTCCCCATTGGGGCTTTCAGCTGTAGGTGCTACAGCAGAATGCTGAAGATTATATGGGTAGATAACATAACTTATGAGGAGGTATTGAATAGAATTGGGGAGAAGAGGAGTTTGTGGTACAACTTGACTATAAGAAGGTATGAGTTGGTAGGAAATGTTCTGAGGCTTCAAGGGCTCACCAATTTAGTACTGGAGGGCAGCATGGAGGGTAAAAATCTTAGCGGGAGACCAAGAGATGAATACACTAAGCAGATTCAGAAGGATGTAGGTTGCAGTAGGTACTGGGAGATGAAGAAGCTTGCACAGGATAGAGTAGCATGGAGAGCTGCATCAAAACCAATCTCAGGACTGAAGACCACAACAATAACATCATCAACAACAACAACAACAACAACATTATTCAATGACTGAATGTTACTCTGGAAAGTAGGATTTTTGAAATCACAATGAAAGATGCAGATTTCTGATTGGGCATGACAGTAGGGGGAGTGAAATTCATATAGGGACTTCTAGAAATACAATTTTGGTCTGCTCCCAGGCAATTTGGAGTGCTGCATGTTTATCAGACCTTCATCATGTGGCTTTCTTATTGCGTGTTTTTTTTTTTTTTTAATTCCTTCATATCTGTTTTCATTTCATAGTAAATGTAAGCTACTGTCAAATTACATCCCCAATTGCAACTTATTCATCTTGCATTCTCCAAATTGCATTGTAAATGTGTTGCTTATGTTGTGCTTGAGATTTGCTCACATCTGTTACATTGAATAGAGTAAATGATTCTTTCTTAATGCTGAAGTGCATAAAAGACATGGTAGTAAGGAACCAAATATTAGGTTGGTGTATATGTTTGCAATGTTTTTACATAAGTTTAATAAACACAAGAGATACATATAAGAGGCTTCAGTCACTAATAATACATTCTCCATCACTATCTAAAACAGTACGCCAACTCTGGGGCCACTTTCTGATTCTGTGACTCTAGAAATCACATGGTTTTCATGTGAAGATCTTGCCTTGCCATGTTCAGGCTGCATTTTCATCCAGAAAGGAAGTCAGGAAACTCTGCAAAGGTTGTTAGACAGAGATGGGGCCACGGAACAGCTGAACAGCACAATACCCAATTTGACACACCTATTGACACAGTCTGCAGTAGTGGTGACAGAGGTAACAGTTATGTGTAGGCTACTACAAACCCTCCTTGTTGTAGGGAAAGAGAGGCTAGATGCCGGCTCCTCTGTGGTGCACTGATGTTGACACATACATAGTTATTGAAGCAGCCATGCCAGGCACAAACAGTTCCCCTTTCATCTGAACTGGCAAGCAGCAACAGATGTGGCATGAGTGCAGAGTTGCACACCTTCTGGCCTCCTTCATGAGGGCAGAGGACCCCAGCACCACACAGGCAGGAATTGGGTCCACATCAAAATGCCCTTGGTGCCGTGAACTGAAAAGCTGCAGTGTCCTGTGGTAAGGTATGTGGTGTCAGCAGGTCTACAAAAGGCACTGGCCTCAGTGGAGGAGGTACTGCTTCACTGTAGGAGGCAACTGCAGGCACATCAATCAAGCTCCTGTGACCCCTCACACAAGAGAAGACACTGCAGCTTGTGGGGACCAGTCCACTGGTGAAGGAGACCACCTTGGGAGGGTGGCTGGGCATACCCCAGATGGCGTGTTGCCCACCAGAAACTGTGACAGTGGCAGATGTGCCCATGTAGTGGTTAGTGGGGAGGTGTCTGTACCCACCTGAGTATGCAGCCAATTGTAGTGGCACACCATGAGGCACTCATTGGTATGCACTGTGAACATGAGGCACCCACACTGGATGTGTGGACAGTGCCTGGAGTCTGTGGAGATTAATACTGGAATTCTAGGTGTCCCTGTCTGGCAGCAGGAGGTGGAGCAGTGTTTGCAGCTGCTAGCTGTGTGTGTTTGGCCTGGAACTTGTCCATAATTGGAGACATTTTGTAAGAACTGAGAAAAGGGTGATGGCCTCCTTGGCTGGCAATTCCACGACATATTTGCACATATGTGTTTTGAAAGTTTCACCTCACCACTGGATTTTGGATGAAAGGGATGTGCCAAAGGATTGAGCCAAAATTGGAGGACCATTGTCTGAAACCACTGCATGCAGTAGGCCTTTGACAGAAGAAATTTTTTACAGCACCTTGACAGTTGTATGCTGTAGTAGATGGTCACCAAACAACATAAGGAAACTTTGAAAAGGCATTGACAACCGATAACCAAACAGTGGCTTTAAATGTCTGGCAAAGTCAATATAGGTTCTTTCCTGAGGTAGAGTGGTTGCTGACTGAGGGGGGGAAAGCAGTGCACAATGCCACCTGTTGATTTGAACACTTTTGCCATGCTGTAACTAGGCACTCTAACTCATGATTGTTACCTGTCCAGAACATGTGTGGACTTGCCAATTGTTAAGTTAGGTATGCACTCTGATGACCTTGATGTAACATGTTGAGAACCTCCCTACATAACGTTGTTGGAATCATGATGAGTGTACTACTGTCTTCTGCTGAGAAGAGAATGACACCATCTAACAGAGAAAGATGATGATGGAGAACATTGAAGTTCCACAGATAGTTAGACAGGTGGCTCAGCAGACTTGTTTAAGACCTGGGTCCACAGCTACTGCAGATGCAGTCCTGGAGCTAGTACTGGGGAAACTATTAATAGTGTATCTTGCTTCTGTGTCAAGCTCGAAAGTTTTTCCCAGTCAAAAAATGGATGGAACCCTATAGGCAGCCAAGGCAATGTGTCAGCATTTGCACACATCTCACAAAGTTTTCTTGACAAAAGTAAAGCCTGATGTTAAAAGGCAATGAGCAGCATTGTCAGATAAAGCAGATGAAGGATTAAACAAGAAAACTGACAGATTGAGCTGTTGATAACAGAAATTTTTTTGCCATATTAGAGTATGTGACAATTTTTTGAGGCATAAACAATCATTAGTGCTTCTTTCTCGACTTGGGAATAGTGCTGCTGTGGTAAGTTGAGTGCTTTCAATTCACAAGCGATAGGTTGCTCAGAGCCGTTTGCATGACAGTGGGGCAGAGCTGCCACCACTCTATACTGGGACATGTCTGTGGGCGAGACTAAATGTTTACCAGGATGGAAAGGCACAAGATGAGGCACAGAGCATAATTTATTTTTAAGTTACACAAAGTCATGCTAACAGGTGAGTGACCACTTGATAGGAAAAACTTCATAAAGGTACTGGTGCAGAGGGTGTCCCAGAGTGGCTGTGCCTGGAATAAACTGGTGATAGAATGCTATTTTACTGATGAATGCCTGAGTTCCCACAAATTTGTTGGACAGGTTAACACAGTAATAGCGGTGGCATGCTGTTTGAGTGCTTGAACTCCCTGACTGGAAATTTCATGTCTGAGAGCCACAACAGAGGATGGAAAAAAATGTGGTTCTGTAAGATTGCACTTGAGATGGTGTGCCAAATGCTAAAGAGACAATGGAGGTTATGTAAATGTTCACAGTATTGTAGTAACAGGCATTTAAACTAAAGAAGATAGATGATGCAGCAAGGGACATTTGTCATAAGTTGATCCAGCGAGCATTGGAGTAGCTAGTACCTGGCAAAATGTCAAACATTAAATCTTCACATTGATAAGGATGAGAAAGCATGCTTGCCACAAGAAATTGTTTCAGTGTGTCATTTAATGGAACCTGCAGGTATACCATATCCTAGTCAATTTGAGAAAAGAATTATCCCCAACCAATTTTGCAAGTAAGTCATCATCTCAAGGCAGAGGGTGCATGTCACTATCAGGACTCTGTCAATAAACCAGTGTGCCACCTCCAACTTTGTGGAGATGTTTAATTTACTAATCACAAATGGCATAGCCAACTAATTTGTTGAGAGCATTAGGATGATGCATAGAGACTCAGCAGATTCAGTTTGGATGACCTCAGAAGATGTCTCCCACAGATGGAGACAAAACATCAGGTGGAAATTTTATACATAGACCATAGCCTCTCAGCCCGGAAGTTTTAACTGAAGACAACACCGGCCATGAAAGCCTACATTGTATGAATGATGAAGTAGAACAAATGTCAATGTCCATTTGTTCTGAGGATGGCAGGGAATGACAAACCAAAGCAGTGTCGTTTTTCTTGTGGCACAACAGCCACCATTTGGGGTATGCAGCCCTCTTATGATGCTCAAAGCGAGAGGGATTTGACCAAAGTGCCACATTGTCTCATTGTTGTCGTCATCGTTGTTGTCACTGCTGTTGTCACCGCTGATGGGTTTGTCTGTCTTGGTTATATTTCCTAGTTCAAATGGCTTTGACTTGCTCGTTGCCCTGCAAATTTGTTAACGTGTGCTGAAGCAGTTCACTACTGATGATGGCAACATTGTCCAATGCTTTGATTTGGTAGGCTGCAGCATGGTAGACTTCAAAGGACTGACTAGTGTTAAAATTTCTTCTGAGGACAGTGCTCTCTGATGAACTTCCTTAACAGCTGCTAGGTGGATAATTGCATCTCTAACAACAAAGTCTGAGTAAGATTTTTTGGAGTTTGTAGTAACAAAGTGATACTTAAGGCTCAAACCCCTTAGCTCCACTGCCTGACCCTGATAAGACTGATGTGACTACCTGCAATACAGATGTGGATGTTCTTGTGATGCTAAGACAATGATGAACTACACATTTCGTCAGACGTGTGAAGCTGGTTCCTGCAAAGCACAACTGCTCGTGCACATATGCTGTAGCAATTTTTCACAAGTTTCCCAGTCTTCAGCAGAGTCATCATATGACAGACAGAAACCACGGTGAGTGCACCTGAGTAGGTGGAGCCTGAACTATAAACATAGCCACTAGTTTTTTCAAGGTGGCCATAGTAAATTCCTGCTACCAGACAAGTGCTTGAGGTACTATATTCGTAGATAAAAAAAAAAAAAAAACAGTCACTGCAGTTCACTGCACAGAAGTTCTACTTTTTGCCATTTTTTTTTTCCTAACTCTGGACACAATAAAACACCTTGGTCATAAGAAACGGACTAGTTGTCGAGTCAGGATGAGTCAAAGTATGTACGAGGTACATGGCTATATGAGAAGCATTTGCCTACCATGGAACTCTGTCTATTGGCTGCAGGTGTTAGAGGCACCAAACTGAGATCAGTGTCCTCTGTTTGGGGACCCATAGCAGCTGAACAGCGCTTTACTCAAATGAGTGGTAGGGGTGGTTTAGGTGCAATCATGCAGGTTACTACATACTCCATACATGATTACACTCCATGTGATACATAATATGGTTTCATCACATGATGATCTGCGTACTCACATATATGTGTTCCTGCTTAGGAATCTGTGTTCAAACTGCAAGAGTTAAATGCATTGTAAGTAAATTGTTCTTCTTGTACACTGTTTTTCATAACGTGAGAAAATACAAAAATTGAATGCAAACAAAAAGTCCATATTAGCTGCTTTTGACAGAATTTATATTCTTCTTCAGTACATCTTGTCACAAAGTAGGTACAGAAATCTGCTTTGAATGGCAATGCTTCTTGACACTGAGAATGCTTTGCAGTCTTATTGGCTAAAGCCTTCTTCCATGTACATGTTAAAAATGCAACAGTAGTCACACAAATGTGTTCACGTGTTACTGATAGGAGCTACAAATAATATATTTTAGCATAAATGAAGCTATTACAATCATCCTTCCACTCTGATGAAAATTTCAAAGCAAATAATACATTTTATTAATAAGGGAATTGAATTTCCAGTAAGAGTCCATGATCCTCATCAATATTTTGTGAATAAACCTCTCTAGATTGTTAAACAAAATTACTTTATTACAATGTTTTTGCATCTAATATCATCAGATACCTGCAATAAAGATGAAAGGAGCAGTAAGAGTGACAGGTGTTTCTTAAACATTATCGAGTTCCCTAAATTTTAAAAGTTAAAATATATTTTGAAAGGATTGCTCACCAAAAAATTTGAACTTGTGAAGCAAGGTACAGTGTCCGTATTGAAAGCGATACCTTATCAGGATGTCAACTGAAAATGAATTTAAGAGTTACACTAAGATGTAAGTTTAGTTGACACTTGGCACTGGTGTGGGGAACATTTCCTTAAGATTTTACTTACTATTATTATTATTATTATTATTACAATGTGAACAACTTTGCTTCTGCTGTTCTTTTTTCTCCACCATTTGAGACTTTAATGAAACAATTTGGTTACACATGTAGCATTCAAAGTATTTTACATCACTGGCCACTAGTTTCTCCCATCAGTTTGGCAGTGTATGAATCCCGCATCGAAAAAATTGTTCATCTTTTGAAGTGATCCACAAATTGACCCAATTTGTGACTTCTTCATGAGATTGGAAGTGCTGGTCAGCTAGGCCAAGCGCCATTGATCTAAACAGGTGATAGTCAGAGGGATAAATGTCTGGAGAATATGGCAGGTGGGGTAGGACTTGCCATCTCAATATTTCCAAGTACGTTTTGACCTCTTTTTGCAGCACGACAATGCTCTACCCCACGTTGCAAATATATTTATCGTGCCTCTCACTTTATTTTGGCAGGTTTTCTTTTAATGCTCTGCTCAAATGCATTAATTTCTTTCAATAACAAGTACCTGTGATAGTCTCACTTGGTTTTAACACCTAATAGTGCACAACACCTAGCTGGTCCCACCAAATGCAGAGCATGATCTTGGAGTCACGAATATTTGGTTTGGCTGTTGATGTGTAAGTGTGGCCAGGATATCCCCATGGTTTTTTGCATTTAGGATTATCATAATGAACCCATTTTTCATCCCTGGTCACAATGCGATGCAGAAATCCCTTCCGTTTTTGCAATCTGAAGCAACTGTTCAAACACACAAATGCTGTTCAATGTCTCTTGGTTTCAGCTCGCACGATACCCAAGTTCCTTCTTTCTGAATCATGCCCATAGCATTGAGACATTTTGAAATGGCCTGCTGTGTCACTCCCAATAATCACGCCAATTCTTCTTGAGTTTGACACGAGTCTTCACTCAGCAATGTCTTCAATTCTGCATCTTCGAAAACATTCTCTTTTCCACCACTATGCTGGTCTATGGCATTAAAATAACCATTCTTGAAATGAGACTCAGCCCCTGTTTTCTTCATATTAAAACAAAACAGTAACACCTCCCAAAAATGATGAGAATTAGGCTCGTAAACTGACATTTTGAGTCAAGAACAACTTTATGATGCAGACACAAATTGATTAATCTTTGAATGAGGTTATGTTGACCAAGGTCCAAGCTAACTGCGCGACATCTCCGATCTGTTTCTTTCGACCGCTACTTACCGTTGTCGCCACCTATTGGCAAATGGCAGAAGCAAAGTTGTACACCTATTGTTATTGTTATTGTCATTGTTATTTATTATACATATAGTAGACCCTTTGTGGATCATGTGAAGCTACTACAGTACCTCCTGCAGTTTTTCCATAAGACATTCATTTTCTCGCTCATGGCTTTCTTTCATCTGTCCACTTTGTGCCAGTCTTTTTGGCTCTTGTCTCTGGCTGCACTTCCCACTTCTCTATTTTGCTTCTGTAGATGTTACAGTCTGCAGTGTCCTGAATGGTGAGTTGAGCATCAGTAAGGCTTCTTTGTACTTGTTCGGCCCATGTCATCCCTTTAAGGCAGGGCTTAACAACTGGCCGGTTTTGTGTGCGAGTACTCACATGTGCTTAGGTACGTGCTCGTGGAGTAGGGAGGGAGGGGAGGGAGGGGAAATGCATGCGCACATTTGGATACGGCCGCAGCTTGCCTATTGAATTCGCGCCGACTGTGTAACTTTTAAAGTACTACGATCATCTCTAACAGTCACTTCGCTGGTTAAGAATCATGTCAAGTCGCCATTGTGTAACCCCAGTCATGCTTTCGCAGTTCAACCCCCATTGGGAGGAATTGTATGTGTTTACAGAAAAAGATGGTGTTACAAAATGTTTAGTATGTCAGAAAACGCTGAATTCTTTTAGAAAATTTAATTTGTAGCAACATTATATGTCGTACCACGCAAAAGACTACAGAAGTGGAAAATGTGATGGACCAGATCATGCTCAGGAAGTTTGTTGTTGTTGTTGTTGTTGTTGTGGTCTTCAGTCCTGAGACTGGTTTGATGCAGCTCTCCATGCTACTCTATCCTGTGCAAGCTTCTTCATCTCCCAGTACCTACTGCAACCTACATCCTTCTGAATCTGCTTAGTGTATTCATCTCTTGGTCTCCCTCTACGATTTTTACCCTCCACGCTGCCCTCCAATGCTAAATTTGTGATCCCTTGATGCCTCAAAACATGTCCTACCAACCGATCCCTTCTTCTAGTCAAGTTGTGCCACAAACTTCTCTTCTCCCCAATCCTATTCAATACCTCCTCATTAGTTACGTGATCTACCCACCTTATCTTCAGCATTCTTCTGTAGCACCACATTTCGAAAGCTTCTATTCTCTTCTTGTCCAAACTGGTTATCGTCCATGTTTCACTTCCATACATGGCTACACTCCATACAAATACTTTCAGAAACGACTTCCTGACACTTAAATCTATACTCGATGTTAACAAATTTGCACAGGAAGTTATTAAACTTAAAAGGAAGCTATCCGAAGAAGATCTGGACGACGAAGAAAAATCAACTGAGGCAGCTCTCAGAGTGAGTTACAAAATTGCTTTGCTTTTAGAAAAATCCCTGTGCCCCTTCACCGATGGCGATTTAATAAAAGAATGTTTGGTAGTTGCAGCAGAACATTGGTGTCCATCTCAAGTTGAACAGTTTCGGATTGTGCCATTATCTAACATGACCATTATGCGTCGGATACAGGACATGGCAGACGACGTCCAGAGCCAGCTTGCGAATATCTGTAAAGATTTTATGGCGTATTCTCTAGCTCTGGACGAAAGTGTTGATATCACTGGAACAGCGCAGCTTGCCATATTTATTAGAGGTGTTAATAGATATCTTCAGGTGAGGGAGGAGCTCCTCGATGTAGTAGCCATGAAGAACACTACAACCAGAGGTGATATTTTAAGTAGTGTTGAAGATAGTGTTGAAAATATAGGATTGTCATGGAATTCTTTAGTTTCGGTGTCTACAGACGGTGCACCAGCAGTGACAGGGGAAAAATCAGGTTTCGTTGCGCTGTTGAATGAGAAAATGGAAAAACTGACCATGCCGAATGAAATAAGGGGCGTTCTCTGTTTGATCCACCAGGAAAACTTACAGTGCAAAGAGTATCACTCTAAAAAATGTGATGAGTGTTGTTGTTCATACAACCAATTATATAAGGAAGCATGGGCTACAGCACAGGCAATTTAAAATCTTTCTTGAGGATGTAGAAAGCCAGTATGGTAGCCTGCCTTATTACAGCGAGGTCCGCTGGCTTAGTCGTGGTGAATTATTAAATCGATTTTTTTGCCTATTAGATGAGATAAATATGTTCATGAAAATAAATAACACATGTGTTCCTGAATTGAAAGAGCCTTCATGGAAATGTGATCTTGCGTTCTTGGCAGATTTAACTAGCCATCTGAATGCTTTCAACATTTCACTACAAGGTAAAGATCTGCTAATTACTCATTTCATAGATTGAATAGGAGATTTTAAAATGAAATTGACACTTTGGGTGAGTCAGCTGGAAACAGGAAATCCAGCTCATTTTCCTAAATTATCATCCATGCAAGATGTTCACAAAGATTGTGAACGTTATTCACATAGTTTAGTTGCCCTTAAGGAAGAATTTGATCAACGCTTTCAAGATCTGACAGCACTAGACAGTGATTTTGATCTGTTCTCCTCTCCATATTCAGCGAATATGGAAGAGATTCGTCCTGAGCTGCAACTAGAAATTATTGATCTGCAGTGTGACAGAGAATACAGAGACACATTTCAGAACAAGAAAAACATTTTGGAATTCTACAGACACTTCCCTCAGGATAGATATCCTCGTTTGCACAAACTGGCGGCTACAATAATATCAATGTTCGGTTCCACATATGTTTGCGAACAACTGTTTTCTGCAATGAAATGTAACAAGACGCGCCTGAGAAACGCATTGTCTGATCGAAATTTTACTGCACACTGCGTCTACAATGCACAAGAAAAATTACTCCGAACATAGACGCAATTGTAAAGGGCAAAAAGTACAAGATAACCAAGAATCTCAGACTTCAGTGACACCTTTTATTGTGTAATAGTTCACAAATTAATGTAAAGGTATACACTAAGTTAATAAAATTATGTGGCATGTGTACATTCTCCTATATTTGTTTCAATTGTCGCAGTAATAATTCGTGAGTGATATCCCTGCAGGTGGCCGCGGATTTACATTGACTGGCGGCAGCTGTTGTGTGCCCCACATGACTCTCCCCACTCTCCGCTCTGGTCCGGTGGTGGGGGTAGCGTGTTTGCGCTGCTCCGTGCTGGCGCCTTGCTGCTCACAGCTTGCTCCACGAGCACGTATGTTGTGAAGCCCTGCTTTAAGGTTTGCAGTGGCTGTGACCACGCCATGAACCATGGACCTTGCCATTGGTGGGGAGGCTTGCGTGCCTCAGCGATACAGATGGCCGTACCGTAGGTGCAACCACAACGGAGAGGTATCTGTTGAGAGGCCAGACAAACATGTGGTTCCTGAAGAGGGGCAGCAGCCTTTTCAGTAGTTGCAGGGGCAACGGTCTGGATGATTGACTGATCTGGCCTTGTAACATTAACCAAAACGGCCTTGCTGTGCTGGTACTGTGAATGGCTGAAAGCAACGGGAAACTACAGCCGTAATTTTTCCCGAGGACATGCAGCTTTACTGTATGATTAAATGATGATGGCGTCCTCTTGGGTAAAATATTCCGGAGGTAAAATAGTCCCCCATTCGGATCTCCGGGTGGGGACTACTCAAGAGGATGTCGTTATCAGGAGAAAGAAAACTGGCGTTCTACGGATCGGAGCGTGGAATGTCAGATCCCTTAATCGGGCAGGTAGGTTAGAAAATTTAAAAAGGGAAATGGATAGGTTAAAGTTAGATATAGTGGGAATTAGTGAAGTTCGGTGGCAGGAGGAACAAGACTTTTGGTCAGGTGATTACAGGGTTATAAATACAAAATCAAATAGGGGTAATGCAGGAGTAGGTTTAATAATGAATAAATAAATAGGAGTGCGGGTTAGCTACTACAAACAGCATAGTGAACGCATTATTGTGGCCAAGATAGACACAAAGCCCATCCCTACTACGGTAGTACAAGTTTATATGCCAACTAGCTCTGCAGATGATGAAGAAATAGATGAAATGTATGATGAGATAAAAGAAATTATTCAGGTAGTGAAAGGAGACAAAAATTTAATAGTCATGGGTGACTGGAATTCGTCAGTAGGAAAAGGGAGAGAAGGAAACATAGTAGGTGAATATGGATTGGGGGGAAGAAATGAAAGAGGAAGCCGCCTTGTAGAATTTTGCACAGAGCATAACTTAATCATAGCTAACACTTGGTTCAAGAATCATAAAAGAAGGTTGTATACCTGGAAGAATCCTGGAGATACTAAAAGGTATCAGATAGATTATATAATGGTAAGACAGAGATTTAGGAACCAGGTTATAAATTGTAGGACATTTCCAGGGGCAGATGTGGATTCTGACCACAATCTATTGGTTATGAACTGCAGATTGAAACTGAAGAAACTGCAAAAAGGTGGGAATTTAAGGAGATGGGACCTGGATAAACTGACTAAACCAGAGGTTGTACAGAGTTTCAGGGAGAGCATAAGGGAACAATTGACACGAATGGGGGAAAGAAATACAGTAGAAGAAGAATGGGTAGCTCTGAGGGATGAAGTAGTGAAGGCAGCAGACGATCAAGTAGGTAAAAAGACGAGGGCTAATAGAAATCCTTGGGTAACAGAAGAAATATTGAATTTAATTGATGAAAGGAGAAAATATAAAAATGCAGTAAATGAGGCAGGCAAAAAGGAATACAAACGTCTCAAAAATGATATTGACAGGAAGTGCAAAATTGCTAAGCAGGGATGGCTAGAGGACAAATGTAAGGATGTAGAGGCTTGTCTCACTAGGGGTAAGATAGATACTGCCTACAGGAAAATTAAAGAGACCTTTGGAGATAAGAGAACTACTTGTATGAATATCAAGAGCTCAGATGGAAACCCAGTTCTAAGCAAAGAAGGGAAAGCAGAAAGGTGGAAGGAGTATATAGAGGGTCTATACAAGGGCGATGTACTTGTGGACAATATTATGGAAATGGAAGAGGATGTAGATGAAGATGAAATGGGAGATACGATACTGCATGAAGAGTTTGACAGAGCACTGAAAGACCTGAGTCGAAACAACGCCCCCGGAGTAGACAACATTCCATTGGAACTACTGATGGCCTTGGGAGAGCCAGTCCTGACAAAACTCAACCATCTGGTGAGCAAGATGTATGAAACAGGCGAAATACCCTCTGACTTCAAGAAGAATATAATATTTCCAATCCCAAAGAAAGCAGGTGTTGACAGATGTGAAAATTACCGAACTATCAGTTTAATAAGTCACAGCTGCAAAATACTAACATGAATTCTTTACAGACGAATGGAAAAACTGGTAGAAGCGGACCTCGGGGAAGATCAGTTTGGATTCCATAGATATGTTGGAACAGGTGAGGCAATACTAACCTTAAGACTTATCTTAGAAGAAAGATTAAGAAAAGGCAAACCTACGTTTCTAGCATTTGTAGACTTAGAGAAAGCTTTCGACAATGTTAACTGGAATACTCTCTTTCAAATTCTGAAGGTGGCAGGGGTAAAATACAGGGAGCGAATGGCTATTTACAATTTGTACAGAAACCAGATGGCAGTTATAAGAGTTGAGGGGCATGAAAGGGAAGCAGTGACTGGGAAAGGAGTGAGACAGGGTTGTAGCATCTCCGCGATGTTATTCAATCTGTATATTGAGCAAGCAGTGAAGGAAACAAAAGAAAAATTCGGAGTAGGTATTAAAATTCATGGAGAAGAAGTAAAAACTTTGCGGTTCGCCGATGACATTGTAATTCTGTCAGAGACAGCAAAGGACTTGGAAGAGCAGTTGAACGGAATGGACAGTGTCTTGAAAGGAGGATATAAGATGAACATCAACAAAAGCAAAACAAGGGTAATGGAATGTAGTCAAATTAAATCAGGTGATACTGAGGGAATTAGATTAGGAAATGAGATGCTTAAAGTAGTAAATGAGGTTTGCTATTTAGGGAGCAAAATAACTGATGATGGTCGAAGTAGAGAGGATATAAAATGTAGACTGGTAATGGGAAGGAAAGCATTTCTGAAGAAGAGAAATTTGTTAACATCGAGTATAGATTTAAGCGTCAGGAAGTCGTTTCTGAAAGTATTTGTATGGAGTGTAGCCATGTATGGAAGTGAAACATGGACAATAACTAGTTTGGACAAGAAGAGAATAGAAGCTTTCGAAATGTGGTGCTACAGAAGAATGCTGAAGATAAGGTGGGTAGATCACGTAACTAATGAGGAGGTATTGAATAGAATTGGGGAGAGGAGAAGTTTGTGGCACAACTTGACTAGAAGAAGGGTTCGGTTGGTAGGACATGTTTTGAGGTATAAAGGGATCACAAATTTAGCATTGGAGGGTATCCTGGAGGGTAAAAATCATAGAGGGAGACCAAGAGATGAATACACTAAGCAGATTCAGAAGGATGTAGGTTGCAGTAGGTACTGGGAGATGAAGGAGCTTGCACAGGATAGAGTAGCATGGAGAGCTGCATCAAACCAGTCTCAGGACTGAAGACCACAACAACAACAACAACAACAACAACAACAGTGGCTGTGAGTATCTGGTGTGTGAATCTACATTCAGGGAGTCTGTGTATATGTCCATAGAATTTTAGATGTCTTTTTCTAATGTCAGCAGCAATATTTGAAATTTTCTCTGTAGTTTTGTTGGTTTGCAGTTTATATCCAGCTTCAGTTTTTCATGGTCCAAGGATTTTCTTAATGATCTTTCGTTCTGTTTCTTGTAGATTTTGTAGTATCATCTTGTTATGGACTGACAAGGTTTCTATTGTGTATAGCACCTCAGGTTTAATGATAGTGCTGTAGTGCCTGATTTTTGCATGCATGGACATGCACTTTTTGTTGTAAAGTTGGTGTGTTTGACCGTGGGCGCTCTGTAGTTTCTGTGCTTGAGTTTCTTGAGATTTTTTTTCTAGTCCAGTGGGTTCCAAAATTTCCCCCAAGTATTTAAAATGTGGAACTCAGTTTATCCATCCATATTTTGTGGTGAGATTCTGTATGTTTAAAAGTGTACACATAAATTCCGTTTTCTCAAAAGAAATTTGCAAGCCATCCTTCTCGGCGCATTTCATGAGTATTTCTATTTGATGTATTGCATTTTGTTCACTGTCTGTCAAAATTGCAAGGTCATTGGCAAAGGCTAGGCAGATGAATTCAGTTTTCCTTCCAACCTTCATTGGTTTCCATAGGCCACATTTTCTAAGCTCTCTCTCCCATTCCGTTATGACTTTGTCCAAAATGACATTGAACAGAGTTGGAGATAGTCCATCTCCTTGTCTTACTCCAGTTCTGATCTCAAGACATTCTGAGATTTCCCCACATGTATTTTACTTCAGAGGTTGTGTTGGAGAGTGTCTGCTTCATGAGCTTACGTGTTTTCTGGTCAAGTCAGAGTTCTATTAGTGTGTTGACAAGGGATTTACGGTTGACTGAGTCATACGCCTTCTTGAAGTCGACGAATGTACATATGGTGGGCTTATATCTAATAGCTCTGTATTTCAACGTTGTTCTTAGATTAAAAATTTGTTCAGGCCAGGAACGTCCAGGTCAGAAACCTGCTTGATACTCCACAATCTGGTGTTCAATTTTTTCCTGTGTTCTCTGCAATAGGCATGAAGAGAAGATCTTCTAGGTGACTGCTAGAAGTGAAATGCCTTGGTAATTGTTGACATCCACTCTGTCTCCATTTTTGTGCAGGGGATGGATAAGTGCACACTTCCAATCATAAGGTAATTATTTTGTTGTCCAGATTTCTTTAATAATTTCTGTGAGCTCCTCAAGTGATAAATCACTTGAGGAGCTCACAGAAATTTTTCTGTAGTTCTGCTACTATGTTGTCTTCACCAGCCGCTTTGTTGTTTTTGAGATGGTGGATGTGCTTGAGGATTTCTTCTTTTGTATATTGTTATTATCATTACCTTCTTTCCTTTCTCAGACCTCAGGTCTGGTTCGAAATGGAAAGTGACACGGACCTTGATCAAGTGTGACTTCCTTTTAACTGTACAGTATATGTTACATTGCATTTAGGAACTTTCGGGTAATTGAACATGTATCAATAATTACAGATTTCTGTAGTTGTATATATAAGTTTGGATGTAGCTGTATTGCGTTGATGTACTGGTGGATATTGCGTGGTATGACTCCTGTAGTTGAAAGTATAATTGGTATAATGTCAACTTTATCCTGATGCCACATGTCCTTGACTTCCTCAGCCAGTTGGATGTATATTTCAATTTTTCTCCTGTTTTCTTTTGTACATTTGTTGTATTGGGTATGGATATTTCGATTAGTTGTGTTAATTTCTTCTTTTATTGGTGAGTATGATGTAAGGTTTGTTATGTGGTGGTGTTTTATCTGTTATAATGGTTCTGTTCCAGTATAATTTGTATTCATCATTCTCCAGTACATTTTGTGGTGCATACTTGTATGTGGGAACGTGTTGTTTTAAAAGTTTATGTTGTAAGGCAAGCTGTTGATGTATTATTTTTGCGACATTGTCATGTCTTCTGGGGTATTCTGTATTTGCTAGTATTGTATATCCGCTTGTGATGTGATCTACTGTTTCTATTTGTTGTTTGCAAAGTCTGCATTTATCTGTTGTGGTATTGGGATCTTTAATAATATGCTTGCTGTAATATCTGGTGTTTATTGTTTGATCCTGTATTGCAATCATGAAACCTTCCATCTCACTGTATATATTGCCTTTTCTTAGCCATGTGTTGGATGCATCTTGATTGATGTGCGGCTGTGTTAGATGATACGGGTGCTTGCCATGTAGTGTTTTCTTTTTACAATTTACTTTCTTCGTATCTGTTGATGTTATGTGATCTAAAGGGTTGTAGAAGTGGTTATGAAATTGCAGTGGTGTAGCAGATGTATTTATATGAGTGATTGCTTTGTGTGTTTTGCTGATTTCTGCTCGTTCTATAAAGAATATTCCTAAATTGTCTACCTGTCCATAATGTAGGTTTTTTATGTCGATAAATCCCCTTCCTCCTTCCTTTCTGCTTAATGTGAATCTTTCTGTTGCTGAATGTATGTGATGTATTCTATATTTGTGGCATTGTGATCGTGTACTCCAAATGAGTAGGTCAATATTGGTATAGCATAAGTATTTATAGCTTTTGTCTTGTTTCTGGCTGTCAATTCTGTTTTCAGTATTTTTGTTAGTCTTTGTCTATATTTTTCTTTTAGTTCTTTAATATTTGTATTATCTATTCCTACTTTTTGTCTGTATCCTAGATATTTATAGACATCTGTTTTTTCCATCGCTTCTATGGAGTCGCTGTGGTTATCCAATATGTAATCTTCTTGTTTAGTGTGTTTTCCCTTGACTATGCTATTTTTCTTACATTTGTCTTTTCCAAAAGCAATATTTATATCATTGCTGAATACTTCTGTTATCTTTAGTAATTGGTTGAGTTGTTGATTTGTTGCTGCCAGTAGTTTTAGATCATCCACGTACAGCAAAAGTGTGATTTTGTGTGGGAATGTTCCAGTAATATTGTATCCATAATTTGTATTATTTAGCATGTTGGATAGTGGGTTCAGAGCAAGGCAGAACCAGAAAGGACTTAATGAGTCTCCTTGGTATATTCCACACTTAATCTGTATTGGCTGTGATGTGATATTATTTGAATTTGTTTGGATATTAAGTGTGGTTTTCCAATTTTTCATTACTATGTTTAGGAACTGTATCAATTTAGGATCTAATTTGTATATTTCCAATATTTGTAGTAACCATGAGTGGGGTACACTATCAAAAGCTTTTTGGTAATCAATGTATGCATAGTGTAGGGACCTTTGTTTGGTTTTAGCTTGATATGTCACCTCTGCATCTATTATCAGTTGCTCTTTACATCCTCATGCTCCTTTGCAACAGCCTTTTTGTTCTTCATTTATAATTTTGTTCTGTGTTGTATGTGTCATTAATTTCTGTGTAATGACTGAAGTTAATATTTTGTATATTGTTGGTAGGCATGTTATGGGGCGATATTTAGCTGGGTTTGCTGTTTCTGCTTGATCTTTAGGTTTCAGATAAGTTATTCCATGTGTAAGGGTATCAGGGAATGTGTATGGGTCTGCAATGTAACTGTTAAATAATTTAGTTAGATGTGAATGTGTTGAGGTGAACTTCTTTAGCCAGAAATTTGCTATTTTATCTTTTCCAGGGGCTTTCCAACTGTGAGTAGAATTAATTGCTTGGGTGACTTCATGTTGCAAAATTATCACTTCAGTCATTTGTGGTATCATCTTGTATGTGTCTGTTTCCGCTTGTATCCACCGAGCATGCCTGTTATGTTGTACCGGGTTTGACCATATGTTGCTCCAGAAGTGTTCCATGTCTGTTATGTTTGGAGGATTGTCTATTTTAATGTGTGTGTTATCTATTGTCTGGTAAAGTTTCTTTTGGTTTGTGTTGAATGTTTGGTTTTGTTTCCTTCTATTTTCACTTTTTTTGTATCTTCTAAGTCGTTTGGCCAAGGATTGTAATTTCTGCTTCTTTTCATCTAATTGCTCTATCGCTTCTTGTTGTGAGATTTTACCTAACCTTTTTAGTTTTTTTCTGACATTTCATTTCTTATAAATTGTGTTAGCTGTCTGATGTCTTTCCTCAGTTTTTCTATTCTGATCTGTAGCCTGTGTTGTCATGCTGGTTTTGTGGGTCTCTTCTGTGTGTTGGTTGGTTCTGATCTCTGCCTAGTGTGTATATTTAGTGTAGTGAGTGCTCCTATATAAACCAGTAGTTGTAACTCTTCCATAGTTGTGTTTTCATTTATTTTGTTGTGTATGATTGTGTTGATAGTTTTTATTGTTGTTTCGACTTGTGGGTTATTCAGCGGTCTATGCAAGAATGGTCTTATGTCTGTATTTGTGTCTTTGTATCCTATATATGTCAGCTGAAATTTTTCTTCTATATCTAACATGTGTGTCACTTCGTGTTCTATTTGTGCTTGTTCTTGTGGCTCTCTTAAGATTTCGTTTTCCTCTGATTGTTTAATTGATGCGTATTGTTTGTTTGCTCTGGGATGTTTGAGTCCATTACTGTATTTTCTTCTTCTTCTGATTGCAAATTATTTTGTTCCAGTATTTGTTGTCCTTGTTTGATGTTTTCTAATTCTGACTGGGGTATCCTGTTATTTTTTATTATTACACGGATCTGATCAGCTAGTCATTGTTCGGTTAAAAATTTTAATTCTGGGTATCTGGTATTAAATGTTGTGTGTACTTGTGATCTGTATCCAGTTGTGTTGGTTCCTAGGTTTGTTGCTTGGTAATAACAGAACATGAGGTGTCGATTAACTTCATCTGACCATCTCATCCTCTGTCTTTGTTTTCCTTCTAGGGTGGTTGCAGGAAGCATATCCTGCAAAACACCTCTATTTATATTTAAATCATTTTCCAGTTGGCTAGCAGTGTCGTTACCATTGTGGGCGGGCGTAGGGTCAAGCGTCGTCCCCGACCATGACGGCGCTTGTCCGAGGCTTCTTTAGTTCTGTTATTATTACTATTATTATTATTATTATTATTATTATTATTACTATTATTATTTTATTTATTTATTTTCTCCCTTTTATTTATAATTATAAAAAGGCATGCATTGTAAATTGAAAATGCATATTTATATTATAAAACTTGATTAAAATGAATAAAATTGCATACTAGTGGCACAAACTTCTTGGATGGGACATTTAGTTCATGTGCAGTTCATCAAAACTTAACAGCAGTTGAAATGAATACTTGTTGTCAATACCTATACATCAATTTGCTTATATCACCTATACAGCAGACATATGAAACTTTGGTTTTAAATACCTTTCACATTAACTGAAAGTCGCACAAGCTGCAACATTGTTGTGAATAAAACAGTGACCCATATATAGAATTAATTTCCTTTAATTTACATCTATGGTCACAAACTTTTTGTTCACTGATTACCAGTTTCAGTCTATAATGACCATCTTAAGATCTGCAGCAAAAAATATGGGAAAAAACATAAATACACACGCAGATCGTCTACATCTTAAAAACAATAAATAGACCGTAATGAAAAGTACTACTGACATATATATGTGTTTGTGCACTTAAAGTATGAAGAAGCATACTTATGTTTTATAAAAACAGTGTCCTTATGTACTGCAGTCATAGTGGCATTATCAAATGTTAGATGCAAAATCAGCACGAGCATCGTCAAATATATATAAATAACGGTATATGCGAAAGTCATGTTGTCAATAGCACTACTGTTCAAAACGAGCTGCCCTACAGTAGCGACATCTGGTGAACTTGTAACACAAACATCTTGTGGCTATTGTAGGGCACCTCATTTTGAACAGTAGTGCTACTGACAATGATGCTACTATGGATGCAGTACATTAGTACACTGTTTTTATAAAACACAGGTGTGCTTATTCATACTTACAGGGCACAAATGCATATATACATCAGTAGTACTTCCCATTATGGTCTATTTATTGTTTTTAAGCTGTAGATAATCTGTGAGTGTATTTATGTTTTTTCCCATATTTTTTGCTGCAGATCTGAAGATGGTCATTATAGACCAAAACCGGTATACTGTGAACAAAAAGTTTGTGACCATAAACCTAAATTAAAGGAAATTTAACTGAAAGTTGGACAATAAAAGTAGTATTTGCTGTTATAATTAGGCATTTAAAAAAAAAATAAAAAAAATTGCCTTATGAACTAAAAGTTCACCAAAGAATACACTAAAAGATACAGACATGTAAAAATATATTATAAAAAATGAAACAACTCTGGAATTAAATTCATATAATTTGGAAGTCTGTCCATCTTCCAGAACAGCCAACAGCTTGCTTCCCGAGGTAGGTTGTTGGCGGGGCAGGGCAAGGATTTCCAGTTTTGTGGCGTAACCTATTTTCCAGAGCAATATCCCTCCCTGCATGCTTGTGGATGTGTTTTTGTAGGTATTATAGTGAGGTATTCCCGAACTGAAGCCTACAGCATTACAGTAATAATCAGATTAATTTTGCTACAATGTTTGGCATTCCAAACAGCCACCCCCATCTTCATAAAAAAGTCAGTCATTATGAGCAAATATCCTAGCCACCATCATTGCAGGAAATGCGGTTGAAAGCAGAAATGTTGGAGGAGAAGGAAGGGGGCTCAAGGAAAAGAACTCAGGTTTAGAAAAAGGGGTAGGCCTGTGAAAAGTCAGGAGACTTAACAGCATCTGGTAAGTCACCCATGACCCTGTGTTCTGGGTGACTTTTCCAAACCTTACAGCTTTAAAACCTCATCAATCATTCTCTTTCACTCCCTCTTCATTCTCCTTCAACCCTTCTGCCAGGAGAAGGAGCCACTGGCTTCAAAAGCTTGCAAACTGTAATACCCTCTATATGAGTTTTCTCCTGCCTCTGTTTGCTGAGTAGATTTTTTATCTATTCAGTTGCAAAAATTTTCAAAAACTGATTATTTTCTCCTGATAACTGCCTTTTCTTATTTCTTGTCATCATTTATTAGGTGAATTCGAAATTAAAACTACATTGATGAGACCATAATTTGAGCCTTGCTCTCTTTGAATAGGCTAAACTGTTCTAACATAGTTCTTCCACAGCTTTCCGAGGAATTTTGCCGGCTTCAGCTGATCTCAGCTTTTCATCCTGCTCGTACAAGGATTTCTGACACAAACCTCTAGTGGCATTAGCATTATCCAGTCCTCAGTGTCAGAGAAGTGCTGGTATTTATTATATTCCTGCAGAATCCCCAATCTGTGGGGGCTGGTCCTCAATGCCATGTTCAGTAGACAATTTGTCAGTCGAGTAGCGAGTACAGATGCGAGAGAGTTGCATAAAGCACTACAAAGCTGATTGCACCTCCGGTACATTATTCATATGTGTAATGTCCTCTGTGTATTGCCCTACCAGGTTACTACAATTCTCAAGAGTTTATAATGTAAGTTCATTTAACCATCCTCCCAGTATCATCTTCAACATTGCCAAGATTTTGGACATTTGGATTAGGTGCATAATGTAGCTGTTCATTCGATGTTTACATAATGCTTTTAATGTTTTGAGAGAAACTGTTTTTGTCCTTTTATGTCCCACCTGTATTTAGAATTTTCCTGCTGTGGGAGCAACTGTGTTGATCTCTTGCATGTGTTTGACATGAGGTTTATAAAAGCTTTATCATAATTAAAAGCAACTAGTGACACGAGAGAAAATACACTCCTGGAAAAAGAAATTGGAAGTGGTTCTGAGGAACCACATATTGAACCGTGCTGAAAAATCCATTTTGGTATGTGTTGTAACCTCCACAGGGGGCAATGGAGGCGTTGACTCTGGCATCCAGTCAATTGTACAGATGGCGAATACTGTACTGGGATGCATTATACTACACCTGCTAGACCTATTCTTGTAGATGCAAGACATGTTGGTTGATGATGGGGTGATAAATGGCTCATGCCACTAATCTTCTACTCGTGCTCAATTCGAGACAAGTCTGGAGAAAGTACTGGCCAGGGAAGTTTCTACATGTCTTCCAGAACACATCGAGTTTCACAGCCGCTGTGTGGGCAAGCATTACCCTGTTGGAACAACACGTCAATTTCCTCCTGCGAGAATGACAAAAGAACTGGTCCAGTAACATTCTGCCCATACAGAGCAAGGGTTCATGTCCCTTTCAGAAAAACCAAGGTAAAAGAGAGTTGTAGCCTATCGCATTGTAGACCATAAGGCCAGGGTTTGGGCCAGTGTGCGTTGAACAAACGCGCACTACGAGGCAGTACTTGCAGACCTGTGTCACACATCCAGATGAGCATCTTTGTGCACAAGCATAATCCTCTTTCATTGACGAAGACTACGGTGCACCATTCTGTCTTCCAAGTGATCCTCTGACGGCACGAATTGTACGAGCCGATGCTTTGCCACAAGTGGAGGACAGGCTAGCCCCACTCCTAATAACTGACTTGTAACAGTTCGTGTTGCCATGTCAGAGCTCAGAAGCACTCTTATCTGTGCTGTGGTATTTTTACAATCTGCCACAGTTGTGTTTACAGTGCCTGTGTCGTGGCAGGTGTCTGTGCTGTGTGCAGGTCCAGGACCTCTTTCACAGGTGTGAGAATGTTCACGTGACCACTGATACCGGTGTCATTACACAACTGACACAGCACATCTACCTTGCATTGCAATTCTCTGAAAGGAGCATCCTGCCAGTTTGAAGGACACAATTTTACCCTTTTCATATTCAAACACGTTCAGTGGGCTGCAGGAGGCACTACTGAATCTCTGTAGCATGGTTGCCTGCTTGATTCACACATTTGCACCACACTAAGCCTTCTGGTTGTTAGCATTCTATTTTAAAGGGCAAATTGAGGATAGAAGTCAGATACTCTTAGCAGCCGAGGTACAGGCTCTGCTCAACCTATCTGCCACGGACTGTACATATTCTTCCACCAGTAGGAGAATGAGCCATTGTCCTGTCATGATTCTACTGCATTCCCCAACTGTGGGCCAAGTGTAAAATTTGAGAAATTTAGATGACTTAATTTAGAAGTTCATATTTAGGAATTTCTGTACTAGTTAGTATAAATCTATTTACCTGAAATCACTGGCCTTTATAACCACTTCCACAACTGTTACGCAAATGGCTCTACTATTCTGTGTGTACATGAATATTTTTGTATCTGTTGTCATAGACTTTCATCTGGGTTGATTTTCACTACTAATTAACAATAACAAAATACATAGAAAGTATAATAAAGGGCAACTACATTGTTCTCTCCTAGTGTTTTGGTGTAAGATGAGTTTAGTTGTTACATTTCTGTTCTAGGCTATAGAACAATTAAGTTTGTTTCTCTACATATTCAGTACATACCATCTGCTCAGTTAAAAGCTACAGTATTTCATCTAAGTAACTCACATGTGACCAGAATTATTAAAAAAGTGTAAGAGTCTTTGAGAGATAAGACATTAAAATACATTGCTCATCCACCAGCAACATTGAGGAATCATTGTTTGTCCAGAAATGATTTTGGCCTTGGAAAACACTGTGTATATCAGATTATGTTCCACTGCAGGAAGTCTTAAATCGGGTAGGGCAACCACCAGAGTGACGTGGCAAGTAACGCCACGTGTGGTGTGGCACTAGGATTCATATGGCGTTTAATTTCTGATGCAGTGTACATGGTCTGATGATTCATATGGCAAGTCACACCACTACTGGATGAATGTGGTGTGCTCCACTTTTGCAATGTGCTACTGTCAGTTTATGAAAGTTTCTGTGCTGGTTGTGTTGCTATCTCTGTAACAAGGAAAATAAGACTATCCTAAGTTTGAAGTTCATGTTGTTGATATCATGGCAAAATATCTGCAAATTTATGATCACTGTAGTGCAAGTACAGTACCGGGAGCACTCATTATTGTGTGTAAAATACAGGTACAGCAATTGAAATTCATGACGTTTTTTTGTGAGAGAGAAAAATGTTATAGAAATACATAGTGTGGTTTCCTATAAAACTTGTCCTCAAATTGATCTTCCACTTGTTGTGCAATATTAGATCCTTTAAGAATGTACTTTGTTTTGCCAAGGCAATGCTCCACTTGCGCTATGACACTACAGATCCAATTTCTCAACTCCATAGCGCTGTCTGTAGATCTCTGTTAGTTTTGTGCTTGATATGAGTTCTCCATAGGGTTGTCTCCATTGTGCTGCACAGATGACTTGGAAGATGCACGGTCACAAATCTGTAGAAACTTATGCAACACATAACTTTCTCATGAATTTCATTGATACTTCATTACATTAAGATGTCAGACACCAGGAACATCATTCTAAAATACTGAAAGAACATTCTGCAGACCTCTTTCACCTAGATAATGTGCAATTAAAATGCAATTTTGTTAGTTAATTATTTATTGGTAAATTGCTTCATTTTGTGCTTACTGAGAGAGAGAACTTAATTCACAGCAAAATAATAAGAAAATTTGCAGTCTTCTTGCTGCAGAGTTGTAGTTTCTGGAAGTGAGAGCTCTCTGCCAAACAATGCTTTACTGAAAGTGTTTCCTTTCAAAATTCTGTCATCACTGTTGCAGCTCTACTCACCATATAGTTCCCTCTGTCACTACATGCCGTGACCTGGTGTCATACAGGGTTTCTCCCCATAGCGTGACACCTCAAGTAACACCACTGTGACTCTCCAAAGCATTTGCAAGCAGTGCAAGTGCAGTGCAGAACCACGACTTGTCACACTGATGTAATGTGATGCCAGTTATCAAAGTCCCATACTTCTCAGTCGTGGTACCATTCCAAATGCAGCCCTTTGTGTTGTTGTATTAACAACAGCCTAGAAATAGCACATTAATCCCCTATTCTGTCCGCAGCTAGTATCCAGCTGATGGTGTGGGATGACAAAGAATGGTGGATGGAGTCCATTACTTTTTATCAGATGGCAGGTACAGATGTGAAGAAGTTACAGTGTGCTTGGGCAGAATACCATGATCCTCCCTTCTCATGGTCAGACATGGTTGACCACCAGCCTTGACAAAAAACAGGCCTGCTCTCACATTCCTGTCCTGTCCAGCGTTGTGCACAGTCAGTTCTGAATGCCTCACAAATGGTTTTAGTGAAAAGCATCATTTGATTTTGCTGTCTGTTACAGGAAACAAAATTTTGCATTTACATCATGAAACGTTTTACAGTAGTGTTAGTTCTTGCAATAATTGCAAAAGCATTTGTTGTAGATGTATTTGTCTGTACTAATCCAAATTTGGTAAATGCATATTGTGGAAATTGTGGCCTCAGATAACATGGTTAAATTTGATGTTCTGTTAACAAAACTAAAAAAAAAAACATAAGCAACTGAATGAACACAATTATTTTTTAAACTTGCGTTCATAAAACCAAATGGATAAGATTTAAAAGTTTCTTAAGGAATACTTGAATTTTCGTGTTTCTTAAACACTTTTCTAGAAACCCAAGGAACGTTATTCTGCTGATTTGCACAAGTAAATGCCACTCAAAGATTTCAATCACTATTGCAAGTAGTTCCTGAGAAAATGGTACCTAAAGCTGCAAAAATCTTAATTTTATATAAATTTGAAGAAAAGCTGCAACCATTTGTTCAATTCACTTCCAACCCATGTGAATAGTTGTCCACCACAGTCCTCTTCATTCTGTGTTTCATGGTTTCCTTTTTTTCTCTCACATGCTCACCTCTGTACCCTAGCTTCCATTGTTGTTTTGGAGAGCATACATATCTGCTCTGGCCGAACATTCCTTGCCAATTGTGATGAGAGCAGAAATGCTGTTCTCTGCAGTTACCAGGTGAGGTAGTTGAGGCACTGTTTATCACACTGGACTCACATTTAGGAGGATGGCATTTCAAATGTGCATCCAACCATTCAAATTTACGTTTCTCATGGTTTTCCTTAACCACTTTGGACAGATGCAGGGGTGGTTCCTTTGAAAAGGGCATGTACAATTTTCTTCCCCACCTTTCCTGACCCCCCTCCTCTCCTCTGTTTCCTCTGCAGCTGTTATTCCAGTTTCTCCTAAAACTGTAATTCTGATTACTGTTCCACCATAGAAACATATTAGAGAATGAAGAACACAAGAGTACTGAGTTACTTATTGTGACAATTATGTTTTTTGGATACAATTCCCAGATCATACAAGGTACAAAGTACACACCACCATGCACCGTATAGTGGCTTACAGAGTACGTATGTAGTGTAAATGTAGATTATGTGATCGAAACTTTCATTGTGCTTGAATTCAATAAATAAAGAAGGTTTAACATGTATCAGAATATATACAGTTAACACAATTTACAGAGTTCTTCTTCACACACAGTTTATCAGATATTAAATGAGTTGCACATTCTAAGTTTGTTGGCACTGTTTAAGACAAAGTAGTACAACAGACTACAAAAGCAAGATCATATGTGAACATAGTTAAACAGCTTTGCTGGCACACTTCTGGATGGCTCCCATATAATTGGTATGGAGGTAAAACACACACCAAAGTGTGAAGCCACAAATGCTCTTAGGTATAAAACTACTTGATGCATCAGTTCCAAATATATTCTGTTTGCATAGAATATTTGTATGTAAGGCTGCAACTAGCTTCTTTCATCAGAAACATACTGAACAGCACAGTTTCCATAGTTAGTTCCAAAATATTGATTGCTTGAAGTGTGTGTATTTCAATCTGTTGTTAGTGTTCCAGATCTTTACAGTTGCAAAATTGTTGGAAGTGCATACTGCATATTTGTTCAGTACCACATCAGATGATCAAACAACACATTTCAACATTGTTGCTATTTGCATTGAACTGTCACACAATTGACACCATTCACAAATAGATATCATCAAATTCCTGTCATACTGCAGATTTTCAAAAATTGACATGAGGATGAACTCACATTCTGATAGTTCAACTAAAATAGCACTTTCATTGTCATTGGCATTCATCTTCAACAGAACCTACACAAGCAACATTCCAAGCTAGCTTTTAATATATAACATGTTCAAACCTATAGAATATATGTTGATTGCAGTAAAATGCCTCTGATGACAAGTGATCATTTTTTATGTCTTTCAATTTGTAGTATTTAGAATTTCTGACCAAGACTAGTGGCTCACTTCCACCATCATGAAACTATCTCCAATGTAAATATAGCAACAGAGCATGATGTCACAGGGAAAGGAGAAATCTTGCAACAATGCAGATCTTGCCTGAAATCACTAGATGGCTATCCTCGAGCAGTTATCTGTCTATGTTGTAGTGGAGTGAGCTTCTCTCCACTGTAGGTGAGATGTGAGGGAGGGTCAATAACAGGTGCATCACAGATGATGCCTTCTTTTGTCTGGCCTGGTAATTGACCATCTGTTTCGAAAAGTAGCTGCACTTCCAATAATTAGCTTCCCTTTCCAGTACTTGTACTTGGCAGGAGCATCTGCGAATGGGGTTCATACAATTAATGATACTTGTCGCATTTGATGTGTTCCAGGATAACTGCAAAATTACTGGCACCCTGGAAAATGACCCTGTTGCTAGAAGCACTGGTTCAGCTCACTGTCCTTGTGAACTTGATCTCCATTTTCATGTGAAGTAAGTTCTGCAACTACTAGACACCTACATTCAAGCCACTGTACTGTAGGAACTGGGAGATCTTGTTAGTTAATAACTCATTGGATTACTGCTAATAGGATGTTCGTATTTGGACTACACTGTGGCCAGTGTAACCCTGCATACTGGAGGGCCTGTTGGATTTTCTATGACACTGCCAGCAGAGAGGTTCCCAGTCACTGCTGCATGGGACTTGGTCTCTCTGGGTCACAATTGTGGGGCAGCAGTTTCTTCTGGGTCAGGACTATTGGTGGTTCCAGACACTACCTTGTCTGTATGTACACAGATACATGCCAGAGAGGTGAGGCTACCCCAGCCAGCACCATTCTGTGGAAAACATTGGCTATTGGCTGGAGCACCTGATCCACAGCAAGGACTGTTGTATTGTGGCACTGTGATAACATGAGATTTGCATGCACTGCAGACACTGTAGGATATGGTCTGTTTTCATGTATGACTAGTTCATTCTACTTACAGTTATGTTCAGTATGAGACTGAACAAATCAAATTTGATTGGCATGACACCTATTATGGCTTGGGGCTAAGTATATGATATTTTGTACCAGTCTTAAATTAAGTCGCCCATATCAAGCAGAAGCTGCTGTCACTGTTGCCCATTCCAGATACTATTTTTGTTTACAGTATGAAGATAGTCAGTATCCAGAGACATTTCCTTACTCTGGCACATTTCACAAATATGTAACAAAGAGAAGAAATGCATTAAATAATTTATTTATGACTGACAACTTGTAAGTAATATAAAGAAGACTATACATTTTAATTTAAATTATTTTATGTTAACTCTTTACAAGTATATTGTATCCGCAATAAATCAATTGCACAAAAATAATAAATGATATTACAGTCAGCCTTTTCTTGATCACATGTAATGCGCATAGGCTCTGTAATCAGATGTGCTTGACATGTAAACTTACTGCACTTCACACAAACTTTCATTGTGGAGTTGCATCTTTTCCTTCCACACACATGGTAATATCCTTGCTTTGTCTTTCCTGATGGCCCTGATGTGTCAATGACTGCTTCTGAAGGGAATTTCCTTCTTAGAAATTCAGAGGCATTGGTTAGCAGTGATAAAATTACCGACCTATTTTTCAATTGTTCATTCATCAATGAAAATGCTAAATTCTTCAAAAAATACATCAAATTTTGATGGTTCCTTTTGATTTCAAAAGTGATTGCAAAATTTGGCATTTTATCCCAGATATATTTAGCGTAGTATAAAGTAACACCATAGGCCTTGTAATTCTGGAAGTACCCTGCAATCATATTGTCCACAGTACCCACTCCAACTCTAGTGTGACTGTAATCAATAATTATAGTTAGCTTTCCTGTTTTGGCATCAGTATAATCCATATCATGGATTGTGGACAGGAGTATCACTGAAAGATTTCTTTTTGTTGAGTATAAGACAAGAGCTGTATTACTTTGAAAACCAAATTTTGAAACTCTGACAAGTTGGTTTTTTAGACGCAAAAATTCAGGCCAGGATCTCGTTTTCCTTCTTGCAGAAAGTGCCTAGAATCCTAGAATGCTCAATTTCTTCTCTAACATGTCTTCCACTACTGGCAGCTCTTGTACCAATTGTCAATGATGACATTTCTGTGTGTATCTTTGATGTAGCAGACAAGCCTGTGTACAATCTGATACTTGAAATGATCCATCTGGCTGCTTTTGTACAAATACTTCAATATCACTGGTGTGAAACCTCTTTCTGCCACACATGGCACATATTTTTATCCTGTATTTGGTCAGTTTGGATGGTATATACTTTATCCAGGAGTGCCTCTAAATCCAGTCGACATTTCATCAATCATCACATATTCTTTAGGATTATAGGATCATTCAAGGTTGACTGTAAAGGAATGTAAATGCTTTCTGGCAGCAGTTGTCAAGTTTCTCCTTTCATTTCAAGTGGATATGTCATCAAATCTCATACAACACACTAAAAACAGAAATCTCTTATAGCTCATTATGGCCTTCAAGATAGTCATACATATGTTGACCTGTCTTTACACATTTACAGTTCACTCCTTTACCTAAATAAACTGAAAATGGCACACACATTTGAAGGGGGTAAGGAGGGTCAGGTAAAGAAATACCTATAGCTGCCATGTCACAGGGCTCTGCATTCCACTACAGCACTATGAAATTCTGCAGTGGAGTACTCAGTACATCAACACACCTGCTGAAAGGTTAATAAACTTCCTTAGTTTCTACTTCTGGCATTTCTCATGCTGATGACTAATTGATAACATGTACATAGAACTCATAGGTAAGGAAGCTTGAGAGTGCAAAATCTACATTTCTCTTAACAGAACAAGTGTGTTTTTAGACAAACATCTGTTGGCTTACCTCGAGGTGGCGCAGTGGTTAGCACACTGGACTTTCATTTGGGAGGATGATGGTTCAAACCCGTGTCTGGCCATCCTGATTTAGATTTTCTGTGATTTCCATAAATCGATTCAGGCAAATGCTGGGATGGTTCCTGTGAGAGGACATGGCTAATTTGCTTGCCCATCCATCCCTAATCTGAGCTTGTGCTCCATCTCTAATGACCTCATTCACTACTCTCTTCCTGTTGGCTTACCCAATATTTTATTCTTAATAACTAATACCTGGAAGAGTCATTAAATTTTAACAATATCTAAAATTTCTACTGCCTTGTATCTGTACTGCTTGGCTGATCCACATGTTGGAGATACAGTAAAATAAGCTTATTCTCCTTATTATCTTCATCCTGGATGGCATTGTTTGAGTGCCTGTCTCTTCATTTTGATTGCGTATGTGGATCAATAGCTAAAGATTACTTCAGTCAAGGATGCACATCTGTTTGCAACTGAACAATGATGATTTACGTTAAACTTTGAACCCCTTGATAATTCTGGAGTGTTGCCTTTTGGTGGCTTGTAGAAATAAAGGTTCATAAAGCCACCTTAGATAGACTTTGATAACTCAGTTGAATACGCATAAGTTTACATCTCATTGGTTGCCAGTTCACATGTGCCTTCTTATTCTCAATAAACTGATCCTGCAGCGGCTGAAAAAATAAAACTTATTAGCAGTGAATTATCAAATTAGCTTTCAGAAATGTTAGATTGGGTCAGCTGGCAGCATTTGATGTTTTTCAAAGGGAAGAGAATTCCCTATCTGATTTCTTCTCATTAAGCACGAGGAATAAACACTTGGTAATCTTACTGCATGTTAGCAAGAATATGAAATGTGTCTGATGTCTGGCAAGAGAGGGGCCTGACAGAGATCAGACTTTTTCTGCACTTGAGACATTCAGTGTTTGAGATAAGCCATCAATCATAGCATTTAAGCAGGGTTCATAATTAAGATGAGTCACATGCTTGAAAAATTATCCCAGGAAAGGTTAGCATTGATTGACAATCTCTCAGTACTTCCCCCTGCGGGTTCGGGGGTTAGAATAGGCCCACGGTATTCCTGCCTGTCGTAAGAGGCGACTAAAAGGAGTCTCAAACGTTTCGGCCTTAATGTGATGGTCCCCATTAGGGTTTGACCTCCTTTTTTCCAAATTCCACAGAAGTACGAGCCTTTTGGGGAAGGACACCTTACGTGGTGCCCATGAGTCCTCTGTGCCCTACGAGCTTTGCACTCTTGATCGCCTTGGCGTCGTCCCTGCACCCTCCATCCCTCATTTTGGGCTTACACAGCTGATGGATTGTGCAAGTTTCGCCCTTAGTGCGCCACCATCTGCACCCACGGTCACTATGGACTCCCCATGGCACCCAAAATCCAGCACAGTAGCCAGCCCGTTGTGGTGGGGTCGTCATGTACCCTCTAGGTTGTAGCCCCCTGACAACACAGGGATCGTACTGCCGATGCCTGAGCTGACACCTCCCCACGTAAGCCAAGGAGTAGATGCCCGTCTCTCTGGGGCATCAGGACTCCCGGCAACGGCCATCCTGCCAGGTGGCCTTTGCTGTGGCTGGGTGGCGCCCGTGGGGAGAGCCCCTGGTCGGAGTGGGTGGCATCGGGGCGGATGCCCCGCAATGAAGCGGGTGAAGTCTCAATCTGGTGGTCGCACGACCGCCAACGTCTCTAAGCGCGGTAAGACAGAATTTAATGCTGTGACATATAACCCCAAATCGTTCCCTTCCCTAGCCACGCCATGGGAGGAACGTAGGGCTGCGGACAGACAGGAGCCGTATTCACCGCGATACCTTGTGTGCAGCAGAACCGATGGGGATTCGTTTTTGGGGACTAAGCCTCTCTTCTTTGTTCACCATCTTGAAGATAAGTCTGGGGAAGTGGCATCTGTTTCCAAAATGAGGAGCGGGGCTATTTTGATACAAGCAGTTTCATCTGCACAGTCACGGGCGTTACTCGCCTGTGAGAAGCTCGGTGACATCCCCGTTCATGTCACTCCCCATAAGTCGTTAAATTTGGTCCAGGGGATTATCTTTCATAAAGATCTTCTGCTACAGTCTGATGACGAGCTACGGGAGAACCTGGCACGACGAGGTGTGCACTTTGTCCGTCGTGTCTTTAAGGGGCCCAAGGATAATAGGGTCGCTACCGGTGCCTTCATCCTGGCCTTTGAGGGTGACTGCTTGCCTGAGAAGGTCAAGGTCATGATCTACCGGTGCGATGTCAAGCCCTATGTCCCACCCCCTATGCGATGCTTCCAGTGCTGGAAGTTCGGACATATGTCCTCCAGATGCACTGCCAGCCCCACGTGTCGTGATTGTGGACGACCTTCCCATCCTAATGCTCCATGTGCTCCGCCTCCCACCTGCGTTAACTGTGGGGAGCATCATTCTCCCTGCTCGCCAGACTGTGCAGTCTACCAACGAGAGCGGAAGATACAAGAAATTAAGACCCTGGACCGTTTAACTTACCAAGAGGCAAGGAAGAAGCTCGAACGGCTCAACCCCACATCTATGTTGAGAAGTTATGCTGCTGCAACTCTGCCGCCACCAGTTCCTGCAACGACTCCCTTCTCAGTTGGCCCACAGAACGGTAAAGTTACGCCTGCCCCACCACTAGTAGGGTCCACACTCTCTTCCACTGCTCCCAAAACACCCGGTTTGGGAGCAGTGGACCCCAAACAACTGGGGACATCCATCCCCACCTCTCAGCCGGAGAGGCGCCAGCCTCCTCCGACTGCTCAGCCGGAGAGGCAAGCGTCTCTTCCGGCTCCTCAGCTGGAGAAGCAACAGCCTTCTCCGGCTGCTCAGCCGGAGAGGCAACAGCCTCCTCAGGCCTCACTCGTTCGGAAGGGATCCCTTGGGGGAGTCCCTTCCAAGGATTTTACCAGTGTCTCGCAAGACGCTAGCCAGTGGCTGAGGAAGCCACCAGCTGCTGGTCGAAGGGCTTCACGCTCTTCCTCTGTTCCTGACAATGCATCAGGAAAGCCCTCCCAGCATGCGAACCCTCCTCCCAAAGACAAGAGAGAGAAGAGGAAGCTCTCTAAGAAGCCTAAAGACCCGGTGGTTCCCGCGCCAACGCTTCCTGTCAGCTCAGCCTCTGAGGATGAGGTCGAGCTCTTTGCGTCCCCTGATGACCTCGATCTCGCCGTCTCAGATACGATGGCAGCTGCGACGTCAGTCACTCAGTCGGTGGCAGCATGTGACACTGCGACGTAATTCGCTTTTTCAGTTCCTTAATGCCCCTACAGGGCACACTTTGTACAATCCTCCAGTGGAATTGTGGCGGTTATTTTAGCCATCTCCCTGAGCTACGACAGCTTCTCAGCATGACACCTGCATTCTGCATTGCCCTCCAGGAAACCTGGTTCCCGGCAATGCGGACCCCTGTCCTTCGTGGATACAGGGGTTATTACTGCAACCGTAGCACTTACAATTGTGTGTCAGGTGGAGCCTGCGTGTATGTCCTTACCTCTGTATATAGTGCTCCTGTGCCCCTTCAAACATCATTGGAAGCTGTGGCTGTCCGTGTAAGGACTACCCAGGACATAACCGTCTGCAGTGTCTATCTCCCTCCAGGTGGTCCAGTCTCCCTGACCGACTTGGCTGCACTTGTCGCCCAACTCCCCACGCCTTTTCTTCTCCTGGGGGATTTTAACGCCCACAATCCCCTGTGGGGTGGAACGAAGGTTACTGGCCGAGGCAGAGAGGTCGAGAATCTCATCTCCCAACTCGACCTCTGCCTCTTAAACACTGGCGCTGCCACACATTTCAGTGTGGCGCATGGCACGTTCTCGGCCATCGATCTGTCGTTGTGCAGCCCAGGGCTTGTACCATCGGTCCACTGGAGAGTCCATGACGACTTGTGTGGTAGTGACCATTTTCCGATCTTCCTTTCACTACCACAGTGTCGCTCCCTTGCACGCTCGCCTAGATGGGCATTTAGCAAGGCAAACTGGGACACGTTCTCCTCTGCTGCCACTGTTGAATCTCTCCCCCATGGTACCATCGATGTGGCGGTTGAGACACTGACTGCAGCGATTGTTTCCGCTGCGGAACGTACCATTCCTCGTTCGTTAGGGTGCCCCCGGCGAAAGTCAGTGCCTTGGTGGTCTCCAGAGGTCGCTGACGCCATTAAAGAACGTCAACGGGCTCTTCAGCAACATAAGCGGCACCCGTCTTTGGAGAACCTCATTTTATTCAAACGTCTCCGTGCTCGGGTACGGAGGCTTATCAAACGGCGGAAACAGGAGTGCTGGGAGAGATACGTTTCCAACATTGGTTCCTGTACTTCACCCTCCCAGGTGTGGATGAAGATTCGGCGCATCTTTGGATTGCAGCACTCTACAGGTGTCGCAGGGCTTACCATCAACGGGGCGGTATCCACAGATGCCGATGCAATCGCCGAGCATTTCGCACAGCACTATGTTCGGGCCTCTGCGTCGGGGAATTACCCGCCCGCGTTTCGCGCGCTCAAACGCCGGGAGGAAGGCAAACGGCTTTCTTTCGCTTCTCGCCACCCTGAGACGTATAACGCCCCATTTAGTTTGTGGGAACTCCAGAGCGCCCTGGCACAGTGCCCCGATACAGCCTCTGGGCCAGATGGCGTCCACAATCAGATGCTCAAACACCTGTCCCCGGACTGTCAGCGATGTGTTCTTGCCATCTTCAACCGCATATGGGGTGATGGTGTCTTTCCGTCACAGTGGCGAGAAAGTACCATCATTCCGGTGCTGAAGCCTGGTAAGGACCCGCTTACTGTGGATAGCTATCGGCCCATCAGCTTGACAAATACTCTGTGCAAGCTACTGGAACGCATGGTGAGTCGACGGCTGTGTTGGCTGCTCGAGTCTCGGGGTCTTCTGGCTCAGTGCCAGAGCGGCTTCCGTCAGGGCCGTTCCACCGCCGATACTTTGGTCTTCCTTGAGTCTGCAATCCGCACTGCTTTTTCCAGGCGCCAACACCTCGTCTCCGTCTTTTTCGACCTCTCCAGAGCATATGACACAACGTGGCGGCACCATATTCTCGCCACGTTGCACGGGTGGGGTCTCCGGGGCTCTCTCCCCATTTTTATTCAGAATTTTTTATCTGTTCGGACATTCCGCGTTTTAATTGGCACATCCCATAGTTCACTTCATATCCAGGAGAACGGCGTTCCACAGGGCTCTGTATTGAGCATGCCCCTTTTCCTTGTGGCCATTAATGGCCTTGCAGCAGCAGTAGGGTCGTCTGTCTCACCCACGTTATATGCTGACGATTTCTGCATCTTTTTCAGCTCCTCCACCATTGGTGTTGCAGAACGTCGGTTGCAGGGAGCCATACGCAAGGCGCAGGCGTGGGCTTTAGCCCATGGGTTTCAGTTTTCTCCTGCGAAGACTTGTGTTATGCACTTTTGTCGGCGTCGAACTGTCCATCCCCACCCTGAGCTCTATCTTCAGGATGCTATGCTCAGGGTCGTTGACACCTACCGTTTTTTGGGATTGCTGTTCGACACCCGGCTTACTTGGCTTCCACATATTCGTCAGCTCAAGCGTCAGTGCTGGCAGCATCTGAATGCCCTCCGCTGCCTCAGCAACACAACTTGGGGTGCAGACCGTACCACGCTGCTGCAGCTCTACAAAGCCCTTGTGCTGTCCCGACTGGATTATGGGAGTGTGGCGTATGGCTCAGCGTCGCCCTCAGCGTTGCAACTGCTGGACCCCGTTCACCACTGTGGGGTTCGACAGGCGACAGGAGCATTCCGCACCAGTCCTGTTAATAGCCTACTTGCGGAGGCGGGGATTCCTCCGCTCCACATTCGGCGTCAACAACTCTTAGCCAACTATGCTGCCCACGTCCGTTGTTCTCCCCGTCACCCTAACTACCGTCTCCTTTTCGCCGATGCGGCAGTCCATATCCCACGTCGGCGGCCGTGATCAGGCCTCGCAATTGGGATCCGTGTTCGGTCACTCCTTCGTGAACTCGAGTCTTTGCCCCTTCCGTCTGCTTTTCAGGTCCACCCACATACACCACCTTGGTGTATTCATCGGCCGCAGCTTCGGCTGGACCTCTCACAATGGCAAAAGGATTCAGTTCCTCCTGCAGTCTTGCGCCGCCAATTTCTTGCTCTCCTCGACGCATCCCGTGACTCGGAGATAATCTATACAGATGGCTCGATGGTTGATGGCCGTGTGGGGTACGCTTACGCTCATGCGGACTATGTAGACCAGCGCTCCTTGCCGGACGGCTGCAGTGTTTACACCGCAGAGCTAACAGCCATTTTTCGTGCCCTTGAGCGTATTCGTACCAGCACTAGTGAGTCTTTTGTCATTTGCAGTGACTCGCTGAGTAGTCTGCAGGCTCTTGACCAGTGCTACCCACGCCATCCCATTGTTGTTGCCATCCAGGAGTCCGTTCATGCTCTTGGACAGCGTGGACGTTCAGTGGTGTTCATATGGACCCCGGGACACGTTGGGATAGCGGGCAACGAACACGCCGACACGTTAGCTAAAGAAGCCACCCGCAAACTGCCGTTGGCGATCGGCCTCCCGGCAACTGATCTCCGATCGGTGTTACGCCGTCGGGTCCTTCGGATGTGGGCAGACGAATGGCGCACTCTGTCTGCCCCCAACAAGCTGCGGCAGGTAAAGGGGACAACGACTGTGTGGGGTTCCTCCATGCGGGCCTCTCGCAGGGATTCAGTTATTCTGTGTAGGCTCCGCATTGGCCACTCTTGGCTGACGCATGGTCATCTATTGCGTCGAGAGGACCCCCCTCATTGTCGCTGTGGTGCGAATATGACGGTGGCCCATATATTATTGGACTGTCCTCTTTTAACCGCCCTTAGGCGAACTTT
Source organism: Schistocerca nitens (assembly GCF_023898315.1). Lineage (NCBI taxonomy): Eukaryota > Metazoa > Arthropoda > Insecta > Orthoptera > Acrididae > Schistocerca > Schistocerca nitens. Next base: position 619,281,980 of record NC_064620.1, on the reverse strand, counting down.
TAACCTCTTGGGTGATTTATCGTGTCTTTTAGCTGACGATGTCTCTATGGCAGATCGTGTTTTAGGTTTTCTTCGAGCAAGTGGGTTTTATCGGTCCCTCTAATTTTATTGCATCACCCTCTTTTGTGCTGTATCTTTTACTTTGTTGTGTGTTGTAATTCGCCTCCACCCTACTCTTTTAGGCTGGAGGTTTTAACGTGTTGCAGAGTGGCTGGCTCATCCTATTATTTTCGTGATCAGTCAGCAACAGTCCTCTGCTGTGCAGTTTTAATCCCTTCTGCCTTTCTTCTCTGTGTTGTTTTTGTTGCTGTGCTCCGTTTTCCATGTTTCTTTAATCTTGACCTTGGCGATTTTCTTCCCCTGGCATTTTTATCTTGTTTCGAATGACTAATGGATGGTTTCCCTGTGCTCTGTGTGTTTATGAAACAAGGGACCGATGACCTCTGCAGTTTGGTCCCTTTAATCCTCAAACCAACCAACCATCTCTCAGTACTGCTATGGAGATCCCAATTCCCACTACTTGTGTGACCATCTCCTGTCTACTACTGTAACCAATGTAATAAGCAAATATCCAATGTGACGCCATTCTGCTGGAGTAATGCTGTTTCCTCACATAACTCAAACCTTGTAATTTTTTCACTAAAATAGAGATTAGTCAGTCCACTAATGAAATCAAAATGCCATAGCGGACAGAGGTGACCAAGTTACCTGAATAGGCTGGAAGGTCAAGCTTAAGATTTCAATGAAATCCATCATCCATTGCATTTGTGTGTGTCACATGATAAAATGATGGAGCAGAATAATAAATGAACAGGACATACTTTGGAAATATTGAGGTATCAAATAGGATCATAGGGTGACATTAACAGTCTGTGGAATTACTGTAAAGACACTACCCTGTTCCTCACATCAAATGGTATAGCCATCATAAATATTGCACATTAAGTTGTGAACTAAATCAAGGTAGCATATTTTTATTCTTGCATATGGGAATTATGTGATAGACATACACACTTTTAAAAGTGTTAAAAACACTACAGGAAAGTTACATTGACATAATGAAGCCTTTTAGGAAGTGAAACACTTTGTCATCATGAACCACTAAAGTGTGTTGTCATAACATTGGATAGAGGGAAGACAGACATTATAGGTAAGTCTGCACTTCCTGAGTGATTAGGAGCAAATGCAGAGAGACAAACTTCCCGTGACATCAGATCGATTGCTTTGATCAGCGCCAAACAATCACAGGGCACCTGTGAGAGGTGCAGGTTTTGGGATTCTAAAGGTGCAGCAGTAAATTCCAGGAACTCATGGGTCTGAATAACACAGTTTGCATTCAGACTTACTGTTACACTGAAGGGTAATTGTAAACATTATAAAAAGCAAAGGATGCAACTGACTGCACAACAAAAGTTGGTGTTCCTTCCAGCAAGGTTGGAGTGAACAGCTGTATCACATTTGCAGCATTGTAAAGTACAAACTTCAAGGGCAGCATTCAAAGTGAGAAAATAGATATGTTGGAGCTTATTCAAAGCTTTTGGTAGGGAGCACACTGTGTCTTATCTCACATGGAGAGACATCGTCAAATGTAGAAGTAACTTTGGGTGTGCCCCAGAGATGTATGTTGGGACCCTTGCTGTTCATGTTGTAGATTAATGACCTTGCCACCAATATCAGCAGTAAAATCAGGCTTTTGCAGATGATGCAGTTATCTGTAATGAAGCACTTCTTGCGAGAAGCTGCATAAACATTCAGTCTGATCTTGATAAGATTTCAATGTGGTGCAGAGACTGGCCACTTGTTCTCAACATCCAGGAATGTAAAATTTTGAACTTCAAAGAATGAAAAAAAAAGTAATATATTACCGATTATAATATCAATGAGTCACTGTTGCAATCAACCAACTCTTACAAATACCTAGATGTAACACATCATTGTGATATGAAATGGAATGAGAACATATGTTCAGTCATGGATAAAGCAGGTGGTGGACTTGGGTTTATTGGTAGAATGCTGGGGAAGTACAACTAATGAGATTTACTACTCTCAATATTGGTACATTGACCAGCCAACATTGTGAACTAGCAGAAATGCTTAAAAACAAACGTGTCAACATTGCCTGCGTCCAGGACACCAAGTGGAAAGGTTCAAAGGCAAAATAAATTGGAGATGGCTACAAACTCATCTGTCACGGTACCAATACACAAAACGGTGAAGTGATAGTCGTCGACGAGGACTTGTGTAACAATGTCACCGTGTCAACAGGGTGTCCAAAAAGCTTATGTCTATCAAGATTGACTCAACAGTTATCACTGCCCACATTGTATCTTGCTATGCATCTCAAACTGGATGCACTGAGGATGAGAAGGACAAGTGTTGGAACAGTCTGGAAGCCCTCCTTCGAGCAATTCCACAGGGTGAGTCCACTATTGTTGGAGGAGATTTAAACGGACATGTCAGGGCTAACAAAGAAGGATATATGCGATGCCATGGAGGACGTGGGTTCAGTGTGTGGAACGATGATAGATGTCGGATACTTGATTTTGCAGAAGCATATGATTTCATTGTGACCAACACATACTTTAAAAAGAGGCCAACATATCTGGCTGCTTATACAAGTGGAGGTCATGCTACTCAGATCAATTATTGGCTAGTTTGTCAACAAGACATGAAGCTGGTAACAGATACCAAAGTAATTCCGTATGACTGCATCACCCCTTAACACTGATTGCTTGTCTTCGATATTTGTAAGTGTGTTATACAACACAAACCTCAATCTAAGTCTGGGCCTCAGTGAATTAAGTGGTGACGAATGAATACCCAGCAAAACAAGTTAATGACAGCCTTCACAAACTTCTCCGTGAAGACCGATCAGTCGGTTGAACATTTGGAAAGATGCTGTGGAACAGAAATATCGAGCAGCAACAAAAATGCTGGGAAAAACCATACCTGGAAGAAAATACATTGATAAACAAACCTGGTGGTGGACACAAAGTCAAACAAGCAATCAGGGAGAAGAAGATGGCATACAAGACTTGGTGGTACTCACGACTTGACACTGACCTCCAGAAATATCGCAACCTTAAATCAGCAGTAAAAACAGCAGTAGCTGCAGCAAAAGAGCAGTACTACCAGACACTGTACGACCAGCATGACACACCATTGGGAGAAAACATCATCTGCTGTCTTGCTAAGTCACATTGCTGTTCAGCTCAGTACATTGGACACGTCATGCTCATCAATGGAGCCAAAACCAAACTGCTAAGAGACAAACAATCTATTCTCCAGAATTGGGCAGACTACTTTCATAACATCAGCAACAAAGAGATTATGCATCCTGATGCTACCTTAGGACCCGTCCCTTCGATTTCATCTAAGGAAGTAATGCTTGGCATCAGCAAGATGAAAAATGGAAAAGCAACTGGCCCAGATGACCTACCAGCAGAAATCAGGAAAATTCTCAGAAAGCCTGCTTCATAATTCCTTGCCTCACTCTTCAACCAAATTTTCACCAAAAAACAACTTCCACAAACATGGGCAACTAGCATAACAGTACCAATCTGGAAGGAAAAGGAGATGTGAACAATTGCTTGACTTATTGCCCTATTCTACTCCTCAGTCATACTTTAAAGGTCTTTGAACAGGTACTTGATAGCAAACTCAAGTATTGTCACTGTAACACTAAACCGGTGTGGATTTGTTAAGGGATGCAGCACCATCAATCCTATACATGCCATGCGCCTTTTGATGGAAAAACACAGAGAGAGACAGAAGAGTGTACAAATGGCATTTCTAGACCTAGAAAAGGCTTTTGACCATATCCCATATGATCTTACTTGGCGAGCTCTTCACTTCTACACCATCGCTGAAGAGTTTGTAAGCTGAGTGCACCTTTTGTACCGTAATTCCACTAGTGTTGTTTGGAGTCCTGCTGGAACCTCTCCACCCTTCGGTATCACTGTGGGTGTTCATCAGGGTTCTGCCCTTTCACCATTGCTGTTCATCCTTTGCATGGATACAGCAACAGCTGACATACAGACTTCACATTCTGGTATCCTTCTTTATGCAGACGATGTGGTACTTGCTGACCAGGCCCACCCTGAACTCCAGCAACAGGTTCAGATGTGGAAGGACAGACTGGCTGAAAATGGACTCCACCTCAATGTCCAGAAGACCGGGTACCTAGAATGTGGCTCCAAAACCAGAGGCACCACAAGTATCAGCGAAATTACCTGTAGAATACCATGTATTTTAAGCACCTTGTGTCTGTTTTCACCTCATACTGCGACACAACTCTTGATATTTGGGTGAGGGTGAATGTAGCTTGGTCCAAGTGATGACAGGTCACTGGAGTCCTCTGCATTAAAAAGATGCCTCAGTATCTAAAGGCAAAAGTATATAAGACCATGGTATGCCCAGCATCAATGTATGGGACTGAGTGTTGCTCTGTGACAAAACAACAGGAGCAAATATTACACACCATGGAGATGAATATGCTTCAATTGTCCATGGGGCTGACATGATGTGACCACATAAACAATACAGATGTCCAGCAAAGGCTTGGTGTCTCGCCAATCACCTACAAAGTGAGGGAAGAATGTCTCAGTTGGTACATCCACATTATGAGAAAGCAAGACAACTCAGTTGCAAAAACAGTGCTCTACATCAACCCACAAGGACCAAAACCATGAGGAAAACTGGCAGAGAGATGGACTGACAACAAACAGCAGAAAAAGTCAGGATTAATGCTTGGAAAGAGACTGGGGAAGTACAATCGGTCTACAAAAGAGATTGCTTACAAATCACTTGTGTGACCCATCCTAGAATATCACTTAAGTGTGTGGGACTCTTACCAGATAGGACTAACAGGGGTTATTCAACATATACAGAGAAGGGTAGCATGAATAGCCACAGGTTTATTTAATCTGTGGGAGAGTGTCACAGAGATACTGAAGGAAATGAACTGGAAGATTCTTGAAGATAGATGTAAACTATCCCGAGAAAGTCTGTTAACAAAGCTTCAAGGACCGGCTTTAAATGATTTCTCTACGGATGTACTACAAGCCCGCTGCATGTTGCTCACATAGATATCATGAGGATATGATTAGAATACTAACGCATTCAAACAGTCATTCCTCCCACACTCCATACATGAATAGATCAGGAAGAAAAGCTAATGACTGGTAAACTGGGACGTACAATCTGCCATGCACATGATGGCGGTTTTCTGAGTACAGATTAAGTTGTAGATGTGGATGTAGAAGCTGAAGATGAGTGACATGGAGTTGGTGCCCCAATGGTTGGACTGAGAACTCGACCTGAATAAAAAGAATGCATGTTTTAAGGGAATATGGCAGTCCAGCCCACCAATCCATTGACACTTTACATGCATCAGGCAGTCTGGATGTGCACCTCCCTGGTGTCTCTGGTGAACCAGCTTTAGATCCTTCCCTCTCCTCCCCATGCCCCTCTCCCCCCGCACCGCCTCCCCCACTCTATAGGTGGTGATGTTTCTGACTGTTATGTTAACAGACTTTGCAAGTTTGGTTGCAACAGCGTTGACCTGAAAGATAAACGTCGCTGCCCTTCCTATTATGGCTTGCAACAACTGTGTTCTACATCACGTGGCACTGCCCTGAGGCCTCTCGTGTGGGGAGTGATGTCACAGCACTGTTACCCATTTCACATCTCATTCTAACCTGTGTAAACACACTGAAATTGTAGTTATCATATGCAAGTATCAAGTCTGCTGCCTATGCTCAGACTTTTTGTGTGTTTACTTTTGTGGGCAGGTGTGTGTGTGTGTGTGTGTGTGTGTGTGTGTGTGTGTGTGTGTGTGTGTGTGTGTGTGTGTGTGTGTTTGGCTGGCCATCTCCTAAAGTGACACCGTACGACAGTGTCTAGGTGGTGGATGGAGTTGCCATTTCATTTTCTGAAGTGAAACTTCTCCGCTAAAAAAGCAGCTGTAGAGTGTTTCTGCAATTTTCAGGCCACTAGGAATACTGTTTCCCTCTGGTATCCTGCATACTATCACTCTGCCTGCTCTCTGCCTTGTGTGTCTGGTTTCCAGTCCTAGAGTTCCATTGCTGGCTTCCAATAGCCTTCAGCTTAGCAATGTACCAGTCAATATATTGTCAATATAAGACATAGAACAATTTTTTATAGTATTCTGCTGAATTGGAAGATTGATTCCAAATCCATTGCATACTGGTGAATATTTATCTTTTGAAATTCTTCAGTTCAGTACATCACAGTTGTCAATAATGACTTTAGTAGAATTACTCTTAGTGTCTTTGCATAGAATGTACTTCAAGGACTGAACTCTTAGGCATGAATATAGGTGTGATGTCATCCTTACATTGTGCCTTGCTCATCCAGTTGCACTAAAGCAATACGTAAGCAATGAAGTTTGTTACTGTTAGGCCATTCTTTTGATCAGTTATGAAGAATGTGGTACAGGAACTTTTTACTCTCAGTACATTACATAGTATAATACCTCTGTCTATGAAATGGCTCTGCAACAGCTTCAACAGATGTAATGTTGAAGGAAAAGCAACTGCTCTTGGTTCAGAAAATATTGTACTTTTATCAACAAAAGCTTGGATACTTTTTACACCCATATTACTTGTCATGGCTACAACAATTGTTGCAGATTCTTAGACAGTCTTGATGAAAGTCTGAAGAAAACTAAGAAGATTCGTAGACAGTCTTGCTGAAAGTCTGAAGAAAACTGCTAGCCATAACAGTATATTAGTTGTAATAACCTCATTCCTTATACAACCTGTGAATCATGCAAACCTGAACATCAGAGTGAGGTAATGCAGTGCTTGTGATGTTCAGAAACATGGTGCAACGTTCCTTCAGGCACACATGCATGTCCAAATGAACACTGCATCATACTTGTGAACAACATAGGCACTGCATTAGTGTATGTAGCTGCTGACCCAGCATAAGCAACTTTCAATTAAAAATTAAAATATTTCTACTGCACAGTAATATATGTAATGAATCCAAGAATGAGTTGAACACACATGGTTGACAATATAAGGAAGTTTGGGTCTGCCCATGAATCATATTCCAATAGACTAGTGCTAAGGGCACCGTGTGTGATAAGGGAAAATCTGGGTTAGTCCCGGTCTGGCAGACATTTTCATTGTCGTCATTCCATTATACAACTGATTGTTGTCTATATTTGCAACAGTGGATAATTTTATAAACATTGAAGTGTCAACCTACTGGTATGCCCACCAATGGTAAATGTGGGACATCTACAGGGAGGGACATCTACAGGGATATCGGGTCCGCCATTAAATTTTGATGGATGTGTGAAGTGTTGCACTGCATGACAAAGGAATTCGTTACTTCCACAAGTAACTGTATGGTTTTCTGGATGGTGTTCTTAAGTCAGTGCATGGGCAATGTCATATGAAATCCACATTACCCCTTGTTTCTATTTAAAAGATGGATGAGATATTTTTGTGTTGTAAAACATTTGGACAGGATACTGCCTACGCTTCTGCATCATGTGTAGTGTTGCGGAATAGTAAATAGTTGGAAACGTGGACTATTGTCAAAGTTTTGTTGCCTATGCCAAGAGCCAGAGGCAGTAGGTTAGCCAAGAGGTAAGAGGATTGCACATATATCGGAATCTGTCATCATGCAGGGGCAACGGCCTGGTTACACACAACAAGCAAGAGAAATGCTTAGCACGCGGGTTTGTGTTAGACGGAGACTTTCGTAGAGTGCAAGACAGAGGTATAGCATCAGCTGTACTGCATTTCGCAACTTTGCGTAAGTCTGCCATAACAACACATGGACAGCCCTCACAGTTGTACTTCTGCCAGAGCTTCATCTCATACCTTTGAAACATCACTGAAGTTCTCCTATATACTTTCTGGAACTAGCACTCCTGGAAGAAAGAATATTTTGGAGTCATGGCTTAGCCACAACCTGAGGGATGATATTCAGGAGTGTTGGTCCCACAATGTATACACGAGAATGTCTGTGAAATGTGGAAGGTAAGAGATGAGATACTTGCAGAGATCCAGCTGCGAGGGAAGGTCATGAGTCATATTTGAGTAGCTCATTTGGTAGAGCCCTTGCCGGTGAAAGATGAAGTTCCTGAAATTCAGCCACAGTCGGGCACACCATTTTAATCTGCCTGAAAGTTGTCTTGAAAACAATTCAAGACGTGATGTGTACATGATCACAGCATGACATTCCAACCTCACCTTTACCCCCATCAATAGATCCTAGCTCAGTTGGTTTGAGACAAGATGTTGGAACTGGTTGACTGATACTTGTCACTCCATCTATATCATGAGTTTTCAAATCATGTTCTTGTTGTGGTCTCCAGTCCAAATACTGATTTATGCAACTGTCCTTAACAACACAAAAATACCATTTATTCTCAGCTCTATTTTGGCACCACTGAAATTCAATACTGCTTGGTGTTAATTTTAAAAATCTACTCTGAAAATCTACTATGTGACAGCTTATGCCCTCGTTACATCTGGTCCAACATAATATGCATCAAATCTGTCTCATTTCCACTGTTCAAACTTCTCTTTCTCCATAATTGTTACCATAGCTTTCATTAGTTGTTTTGACAGAATCAGTGTGATCTTTTCATCCTCACACATACCAAATGTATAACTGATAACCAGAACACCATATCGTGCAAAACAGCAAGTCAGTTTAAAGAAAGATTCAGAGGCAGGCCGCTACTGATAGGTTTTGAAAAACATGAAAGTATTACAGAGACTGGCAACTTAATTTGGAATACTTGGAGGGAAAGCAACCACCTCTTTGAGGAACACTATTGAGAAAATTTAGAAAACCAGCATTTCACGCTGACTGCAGAGCGATCCTACTGCTGGCAACATACATTTTGCATAAATACCATGGGGATAAGCTTGGAGAGATTAGGGCTTGTACAGAGGCATATAGATACTTGTTTTTCCCTCACTGTGTTTGTGAGTGGAATAGAAATGGAAGTGACTAGTTGTGGTACAGGATACCCTCAGCCACACATCACATGCTGGCTTGTAGAGTATGTAAGTACGTTTATTTATTTATTTTCATTGGATCTGTAGACAACATACATTGTGTGGAGCAAGTCAAATTAGTATCACAAGTATTGAAATAATATAATATGCTTAGTAACCAGCATTTAGCAAATTTAGTGTATACATCAATATCCTATTACCATATCATTCACTTTAATTATAATTTGCTTACATCATCTATACTATATATATTTCTATGCAGTTGGACAGTTATTTTTTACATATTTTGTGGCTTTGTAAGATATACTGTATTTAGTACACACTATTACTTTGCAGTTTGTCTTACTTTAGTACATTTCTTACTTCTCAAACTCGTCTATGTCTATTTTTGTACATACTATTAAAATGCCAATTTTGGATTATTCTGCTATGCACATGAAATTATTTACACTATAGTAACAGTTTTCTATCAAAAATGTTTTGAGAGATTTTTGAAAATATTTTTGTTGTTTATCTACCTCAAGTATGAAGGAAATTTTTATGGGCTTTTTGACCTGCATAGGATGACTTTGTTTTGAACTTCATGGTGTTACATCTGGGTTCATGGAAGCAGTTCTGCTTCCTAATGTCATGATTGTGATGGGGCTTGGCATCTTGAATACTGGATACATATTTGAATTTTGTCCACTACAAGAGTTTATGAAGGTAAATTCTCAGTAGTGTTAGTATTTTGAGTGCTTTGAATGCTAACAGCCATGATTCTCTCCACTTAAGGTTGGCTATTATTCCTATTGCTCTATTCTGCATTTTGAATACTCTGTTTAGGCTAGTTTTGAAGGTGCCCCCCACAAAACTATGCCATAGCTTAATGTGGAATGAGTTGGTGAGTAGTATGTAATTTTCATAATATTTTTTTCTTTTAGGAAGCTGAGATTATTGAGAACATTTAGGTTAGAGCTGAGCTTTCCACTTACATATTCTGTATACTTCTGCCAGTTTAAATTTTCATTGATTATTATCCCAAGGAATTTTGTGTATTTGATTTTATGTCCTTTTTGAGGAACACTGTTGAGAAAATTTAGAGAACCTTCATTTGAAGCAGACTGCAGAACGATCCTACTGCTGGTAACATACGTTTTGCCTAAGGACCATGTGAATGAGATTAGAGAGATTAGGGCTTCTATGGAGGCATATGCAAGGTGCGTTCCATAAGTAATGCAACCAGATTCATAGAAAATCATTTATTGAATATATTCATACAAATAATCAAACATTTTCAAAACTGCACCCTCTTGTGTCAATACACTTCTGGAGGTGGTGTTTCCATGCCTGGAAGGCATCCTGGAATGCCTTTTCTGGAATGTCCTTTCTGGAATGTCCTTTAGAGCTGATGTAACATTTGCCTGGAAGCTTCAGTTGTGTCCCAATGTTTTCCTTTCATGACTCCTTTTAACTGAGGAAACAAAAAAAAAAGTCAGCAGGAGCCAGGTCAGGACTGTAGGGTGGCTGGGGAGCCAATGGGGGTCTTAGTCCTGGCCAGGAAGTCATTGACAATGAATGCACTGTGACTTGGCAGTTTGTCGTGGTGAACTTTCCAGGTGTCCTTGATGTCGTTTCAGCAGCATGAGACCCTCCTTTTCAGTCTTCTGAGCACTTCCAAGTAGCTGAGTTCACTGTAGTCACTGTAGTCACAGTAGTCACAGTAGGTATGGATTCATGGTGGACAATGCCTCTGATGTCAAGGAAGACAATGAGCATGGTTTTGATCCTGGACTTGCTCACGCATGCCTTCCTGGGATGGGGTAATGATGGGGTGTGCCACTCTGAACTCTGTTTTTTTTTTTTTTTTTTTTTTTTTTTTTTTTTTTTTTTTTTTTTTTTTTTTTTTTTGCCTCAGGGTCATACTCCAAAATCCACGACTCATCACCAGTGATAACTGAGTTTAAAAAATGAGGATCATTTCCACACATTTTCAACATTTCTAGGCACCGAAGCACTCACATATTCTTGTGTTCGTCGGTCAACAATTTTGAGATGAGTTTGGCGCACACCTTTCTCATGTTCAAATCTTCAGTCACAATGTGGAAAATGGTTGTTTTGTCATGTTTAGAGTTTGTGCTATCAACTGAAGGCTCAGCCATCTGTCAGAGTTCAAACAATCACACACACATATCACCCCCCCAGGGGGTCCACAACTCTTTTGTGGACACATTATTCAGAAAGGTGTCGACGCAATTGCAGGTCCTGTAAAGTCTTGTTCCAGATTACGGAATGGCACCCTGTTGCTAGAAACACACAGTGCCCTCCAGGCACAAAAATTGCTGCGTACCTCACTACTACACACTTTCCCTGTCCGGGTGGAACCGCACCGTACCTTAAATTCCTCGCGTGGAGTCGTTTATACACGCTCCCTCGATGGACTGTCTGACGAAGAAATTCAGCACTACCTGTCAGACCAGGGCGTAACGGCTGTTCATAGGGTTATGAAAAGGGTTGACACGAAGATCATTCCAACCCGCACTGTGTTTTTGACATTTGACAAAGTGCAACTCCCATCGAAAATCAAAGCAGGCTATGAGATAATTTCCGTTCGTCCTTACGTCCCAAACCCTACGCGTTGCTATCGGTGCCAGCGCTTCAATCACACCAGCCAGTCCTGTTCTAATCCGGCCAAATGTGTTACGTGTGGCAGGGATGCCCATGAGGGTGCTTGTCCACCTCCATCCCCTCGCTGCATCAACTGTATGGGTGACCACGCTGCATCCTCTAGAGATTGCCAAGTTTTTAAGGACGAAAAGCTCATCCAGGAAATACGAGTGAAGGAAAAGGTGTCGACCTTTGCTGCTCGAAAGTTGTTCGCCAGTCGACAGCCCACCGTGCCTCAGACAGGCAAATACAGCACTGTCCTTGCTTCTCCTCGGCCAACAAAGGAGGCGGCCACGCAAACTTGCGACCTCACCTTTAGTGCCACGGTCGTCCGATCGGCCAGCGCAAAGATCGCCCGTTCAACTTCACCACTTTCGCCTGCCCACTCTATGGCTCACTCTTCGTCGGGTTCTGCTAAATCTCAAGCCCAAAAGTCCGACACCAAGTCTTCGAAGAAAGAGCATACTCGTGAAGAGTTTTTACGTACGGCAACTTCACCACCATCAGTTCCTCCTTCCTCTAAACCTCATACTTCCAAGAAGGCTACAAAGAAACCCAGTTCCTCTCCTTCTCCGCCAAGGCGTGTCCCATCCACAGCGCCACCTGGCGGAAATCGCCCTTGGCCGTCTTCTGTGTCGCCGAGGCGCACTGCTGGTGGCCGGTCAACCGGCCGATCGCTGGTGGCAGGAGTTGCTCCTGCCCAACCTATGGATCAGGATCTTCTGCCTTCGGCTGAATGCCATTCCATGCTGTCGGTCGCAAGCTCTGAGCAGTCGTTGAGTTGACAGCACCCTTGGTCACATTCCTCCATTTTCTGTTCACCCTATGTCCATTATCCACTGGAATATCCGCGGCATTCGAGCCAATCGGGATGAATTGTCGATCCTCTTACGCTCCTACTCGCCGGTCATCTTCTGTCTTCAGGAAACAAAGCTGCGTCCTAATGACCGCTTTGTTCTCCCTCATTTTCAGTCCGTCCGATATGACCTCCCCTCTGTGGAAGGCAGTCCAGCCCATGGAGGACTCATGATTCTTCTCCATGATACTCTCCATTATCATCCAATCCCCTTAGACAGTTCCTTCCAAGCTGTCGCCGTCCGTCTTTCCCTTTCTGGATACACGTTCTCTCTTTGTACTGTATACATTCCATCGTCCACACCAATGGCACGAGCTGATCTCCTTCATCTTCTTGGTCAGCTTCCACCCCCCTATTTGCTGGTTGGGGACTTCAATGCCCACCACCCGCTTTGGGGATCTCCACATCCTTGTCCACGTGGCTCCCTATTGCTAGACGTCTTCCACCAAGTGGATCTAGTTTGCCTCAACACTGGGGTCCCCACGTTTTTGTCTGCCTCCACGACAAATTTCTCTCATTTGGACCTTGCGATCGGTACTGTTCCGCTAGCTCGGCGCTTTGAATGGTTCGCACTTGATGATACACACTCGAGTGACCACTTTCCATGTGTCCTTAGGCTGCAGCCTCAACTGCCATATATGCGCCCGCGACGCTGGAAGTTTGCCCAAGCCGATTGGACACTTTTTTCGTCTCTAGCGACATTCGATGACCGTCGCTTTCCCAGCGTCGACGATGAGGTCACACATATTACCGACGTTATTCTTACAGCTGCGGAAAGTTCAATACCACGCACCTCCGAATTGCCCCGGCGCCCCCCAGTTCCTTGGTGGAACGAGGCATGCCGTGACGCAATCCGTGAGCGGCGACGTGCTCTTCGCATTTTCCGTCACCATCCTACTTTGGCAAACTGTATCCGCTATAAGCAGCTCCGTGCGCGATGCCGTCGCGTCATCCGCGATAGCAAGAAGGCAAGCTGGCAATTCTTTATTAGCTCCTTTAACACCTTCACTCCCTCCTCGGAAGTTTGGAGTCGGCTTCGACGGTTCTCAGGCGCGCCTAGTTTCTCCCCGGTCTCTGGGCTCACTGTCGCGCATGATACCTTAGTGGACCCCGTCGCAATTTCTAACTCATTGGGTCAGCACTTTGCTGAGGTCTCGAGCTCTTCAAATTACCCGCCAGCGTTTCTCCCGAAGAAACGTGCAGCGGAAGTGCGACATCTTGCTTTCTCCTCTCAAAATCACGAAAGCTACAATGCTGTTTTCTCCATGCGGGAACTCCAACATGCCCTTTCTTCTTCTCGCTCCTCCGCCCCAGGATCGGATGGTATCCATGTCCAAATGTTGATGCATTTATCAACCCATAGTCTGCGTTACCTCCTTCGCCTTTATAATCGAATTTGGACCGACAGTACTTTTCCCAGACGATGGCGGGAAGCTATCGTCGTTCCCATTCCGAAACCTGGAAAGGACAAACATCTCCCCTCTAGCTATCGCCCCATTTCTCTTACAAGTAGTGTCTGTAAGATTTTGGAGCGTATGGTGAATTACCGTTTAGCTTGGTGGCTGGAATCACGCGATCTTTTAACACCTGCCCAATGCGGATTCCGAAAGCATCGCTCTGCAGTTGACCATCTTGTTGCTCTCTCCACTTATATCATGAACAATTTTCTCCGGAAACGCCAAACGGTAGCAATATTTTTTGATCTGGAGAGAGCATACGATACCTGTTGGAGGACAGGCATCCTCCGCACACTGTTCTCTTGGGGCTTTCGAGGCCGGCTGCCCCTTTTTCTTCGCGAATTTATGGCAGAGCGAACATTTAGGGTGCGGGTGAACACTACTCTCTCCCGTACTTTCTCTCAAGAAAACGGGGTACCCCAGGGCTCCGTGCTGAGTGTTGTCCTGTTTGCCATCGCTATAAATCCAATTATGGATTGTCTCCTTCCTGACGTCTCGGGCTCCCTCTTTGTGGACGATTTTGCGATCTACTACAGCTCTCAACGGACCAGCCTTCTTGAACGACGTCTTCAAGGATGTCTCGATCGCCTCCACTCTTGGAGCCTCGAAACCGGCTTCCGTTTTTCTCCCAGTAAGACTGTTTGTATTAATTTTTGGCGACGTAAGGAGTTTCTTCCGCCCTCCTTACGTCTAGGTCCTGTCAACCTTCTGTTTTCAGACGTAACTAAATTCTTGGGTCTTATGTTTGACAGAAAACTGTGCTGGTCCTCCCACGTTTCCTATCTTTCGGCTCGCTGTCTGCGAACGCTCAACACCCTCCGTGTCCTGAATGGTACCTCCTGGGGAGCGGACCGAGTGGTCCTTCTCCACCTCTATCGCGCCTTAGTGCGCTCGAAATTGGGCTATGGAAGCATAGTCTACTCCTCTGCTCGGCCGTCTATTCTTCGGCGTCTCGACTCTATCCACCACCGTGGATTACGTTTAGCGTCTGGAGCTTTTTACACTAGCCCTGTGGAAAGCCTTTATGCTGAGACTGCTGAACCTCCGCTGTCCAATCGGCGAGCGTTCCTTCTGAGCCGTTATGCTAGCCATCTGTCTTCCATGCCTGCTAATCCAGCCCATGACCCTTTTTTCGACGCCTCCTTTGATGTAGGGTATGCAGGCCGCTCCTCCTCCCTACTACCCCCGGGAGTCCGCTTCCGTCAACTGCTCCATTCTCTTTCCTTCCGCTTTCCTAAAACCTTCTTGACAACTTGGGGTACAGCACCGCCTTGGCTCCGTCCCCGGATCTGTCTGCTCCGTGATCTTTGTCAATTTCCCAAGGATGGTACACCTTCACTTGTTTATCGTCGGGCATTTGCTGCTCTATGTGCACAAATGACGGACGCCACCTTTATTTATACCGACGGCTCGAAAACATCGTTGGGTGTAGGGAGTGCCTATATTGTTGGCGACGCCCCAAATCACTTTCGGCTTCCCGACAAGTGCTCGGTTTATACTGCGGAGCTTTTCGCTGTTCTCCAGGCTGTCCACTACATCCGCCGCCATCAGCGGATACAGTACGTAATCTGCTCAGATTCTCTCAGCTCTCTCCTCAGTCTCAAAGCTCTTTACCCTGTGCACCCTCTGGTCCACCGGATTCAGGACTGTCTGCGCTTGCTCCACCTGGGGGGCGTCTCGGTGGCGTTCCTCTGGCTCCCGGGACACGCTGGTATCTGTGGGAATGAGGCGGCTGATATAGCAGCCAAGGCTGCAGTTTCTCTTCCTCGGCCAGCTATTCAGTCGCTTCCCTTCACCGATCTACGGAGCGGTTTATGTCGCAAAGTTGCTCATTTATGGCATGCGCATTGGTCAACACTTCCCCGCAATAAATTGCGGGAAGTGAAAGCCCTTCCTTGCGCTTGGACCTCTTCCTCCCGAACGAGTCGTCGGGAGGAGGTAATTTTAGCTAGACTCCGGATAGGGCACTGTCGTTTTAGCCATCGGCATCTTTTAAGCGGCGATCCTCCCCCACTCTGTCCCCACTGCTCTCAGCTGTGGACGGTAAGACACCTTTTAATTGAATGTCCCTATTTTAATCCGTTACGCTCCCGTCTACAGCTATCGCCTGATCTATCGTCGATTTTAGCAGATGACACGCGCTCAGCCGACCGCGTTCTCCAGTTTATTAGTGACAGTGAAATGACGTCAGTCATTTGAAGTTTTATCGGGGACCATCAACCCCTCTCTGTAGTGGACTTTTAAGCCTTGTTTCTGCTTTCCGTGTCCAATTTTTTGAGTTTTGTTCCCATTTTTGCTGTTTTCCATTTTCAGTTTTTATTCTTTCCTCAGTCACGGACCGGGCGCTAATGACCATAGCAGTTTTGCGCCCTAAACCCAAAAAAAAAAAAAAAAAAAAAAAAAAAAAAAAAAAAAAAAAAGAAAAAAAGCAGACATATTTAAAGACAAAAAAATTGGGCAGAGATGGCAGTCGAGGCAGAAGTGAAGAGGCAAAGATGATGTTGAATGACAGGTGAGGTATGAGTGGCAGCAACTTGAAATTAGCGGAGATTGAGGTCTGGTGGGTAACAGGAAGAGATGATATATTGAAGAGCAATTTCCCATCTCCGGAGTTCGGATAGGTTGGTGTTGGTGGGAAGTATCCAGATAACCCAGACGGTGTAACACTGTGCCAAGATGTGCTGGCCGTGCACCAAGGCATGTTTAGCCACAGGGTGATCCTCATTACCAACAAACACTGTCTGCCTGTGTCCATTCATGCGAATGGACAGTTTGTTGCTGGTCATTCCCACATAGAATACATCACAGTGTAGGCAGGTCAGTTGGTAAATCACGTGGGTGCTTTCACATGTGGCTCTGCCTTTGATCGTGTACACCTTCCAGGTTACAGGACTGGAGTAGGTGGTGGTGGGAGGGTGCATGGGACAGGTTTTACACCGGGGGCGGTTACGAGGATAGGAGCCAGAGGGTAGGGAAGGTGGTTTGGGGATTTCATAGGGATGGACGGACGTGTGAAGCTGGCCATTGGACAGGTGGAGGTCAACGTCAAGGAAAGTGGCATGGGATTTGGAGTAGGACCAGGTGAATCTGATGGAACCAAAGGAGTTGAGGTTGGAGAGGAAATTCTGGAGTTCTTCTTCACTGTGATTCCAGATCATGAAGATGTCATCAATAAATCTGTACCAAACTTTGGGTTGGCAGGCCTGGGTAACCAAGAAGGCTTCCTCTAAAAGACCCATGAATAGGTTGGCGTACGAGGGGGCCATCCTGGTACCCATGGCTGTTCCCTTTAATTGTTGGTATGTCTGGCCTTCAAAAGTGAAGAAGTTGTGGGTCTGGATGAAGCTGGCTAAGGTGATGAGGAAAGAGGTTTTAGGTAGAGTGACAGGTGATTGGCGTGAAAGGAAGTGCTCCATCGCAGCGAGGCCCTGGACGTGCGGAATATTTGTGTATAAGGAAGTGGCATCAATGGTTACAAGGATGGTTTCTGGGGATAACAGATTGGGTAAGGATTCCAGGTGTTCGAGAAAGTGGTTGGTGTCTTTGATGAAAGATGGGAGACTGCATGTAATGGGTTGAAGGTGTTGATCTACGTAGGCAGAGATACGTTCTGTGGGGGCTTGGTAACCAACTACAATGGGGCGGCCGGGATGTTTGGGTTTGTGGATTTTAGGTAGAAGGTAGAAGGTAGGGGTGCGGGGTGTCTGTGGGGGTCAGGAGGTTGATGGAGTCAGGTGAAAGGTTTTGCAGGGGGCCTAAGGTTCTGAGGATTCCTTGAAGCTCCATCTGGACTTCGGGAATGGGGTTACCTTGGCAAACTTTGTATGTGGTGTTGTCTGAAAGCTGACGCAGTCCCTCAGCCACCTATTCCCGATGATCAAGTACCACTGTCGTGGAACCCTTGTCCGCCGGAAGAATGACGATGGATCGGTCAGCCTTCAGATCACGGATAGCCTGGGCTTCAGCAGTGGTGATGTTGGGAGTAGGATTAAGGTTTTTTAGGAAGGATTGAGATGCAAGTCTGGAAGTTAGAAATTCCTGGAAGGTTTGGAGAGGGTGATGATGTGGGTCCCGCTGCGATGGAGGCTGAAACTGTTCCGGGCAGGGTTCAATTTTGGATGGTGTCTTGGAAGTTGTTTCATTAGGAGTAGGATTAGGATCATTTTCCTTCGTGGAAAAGTGATATTTCCAGCAGAGAGTACGAGTGTAGGACAATAAATCTTTGACGAGGGCTGTTTGGTTGAATCTGGGAGTGGGGCTGAAGGTGAGGCCTTTGGATAGGACAAAGGTTTCGGATTGGGAGAGAGGTTTGGAGGAAAGGTTAACTACTGAATTAGGGTGTTGTGGTGCCAGGTTGTGTTGATTGGAATTTCGAGGTTTTGGAGGGAGTGGAGCTGGAAGTGGGAGATTGAGTAGATGGGAGAGACTGGGTTGGTGTGCAATGAGAGGAGGTTGAGGTTTGCTGGAAAGGTTGTGAAGGGTGAGTGAGTCGCCTTTCTGGAGGTGGGAAACCAGGAGATTGGATAGTTTTTTGAGGTGGAGTGTGGCATGCTGTTCTAATTTACGGTTGGCCTGTAGGAGGATGCTCTGAACAGCCGGTGTGGATGTGGGAGAGGAAAGATTAAGGACTATTATTAAGGATAGGAGTTGACGGGTGTGATCATTGGCTGAGTTGATGTGTAGGTGAAGGATTAGGTGGGTGAGGGCAATGGATTGTTCGTTTTGGAACTGGGTTAGGGACTGATGGAAAGAGGGGTTGCAGCCAGAGATGGGAACTTCAAGTGTGAGGCCTTTGGGGGTAATGCCAAATGTCAGACAAGCCTGAGAAAATAGAATATGGGAGCGTAATCTGGCTAGGGCGAAGGCATGTTTGCAGAGGGAATGTAAATAGAACTTAATGGGGTCATTGTGGGGGTGTTGTGAGGGTGACATGGTATTAGAAGGTGGAAAGTGTAAAATGAGGCTGAAATGAAAATGAAAATAAAAATATATGGGGAGAGATAAAGGTGAACTGGAAAGTAACTGGAGATCTGGTGTGAAAAAAGGCGAGAACGTGTTGGTTACAGCTGGGCTATGTTGGACTTGGGTTGGTAGACGACGATGTGCACAAAGGTTAGGTGGTTGTGTTGCCGCCAAAACACGTTAAAGGAAAGAGAAATTCGGGTAAATTTCGAAGCAACGTCGCAGCAGAACCCATTTCCTCTTCCTCAAAATCACCTTCTCCAAACCTTCCAGGAATTTCTGACTTCCAGCCCCCACAGAACGTATCTCTGCCTACGTAGATCAACACCTTCAACCCATTACATGCAGTCTCCCATCTTTCATCAAAGACACCAACCACTTTCTCGAACACCTGGAATCCTTACCCAATCTGTTACCCCCGGAAACCATCCTTGTTACCATTGATGCCACTTCCTTATACACAAATATTCCGCACATCCAGGGCCTCGCTGCGATGGAGCATTTCCTTTCACGCCGATCACCTGCCACCCTACCTAAAAGCGCTTTCCTCATCACTTTAGCCAGCTTCATCCAGACCCACAACTTTCCTTGACGTTGACCTCCACCTGTCCAATGGCCAGCTTCACACGTCCGTCCACATCAAACCCACCAACAAGCAACAGTACCTCCATTATGACAGCTGCCACCAATTCCACATCAAACGGTCTCTTCCCTACAGCCTAGGTCTTCGTGGCGAACGAATCTGCTCCAGTCCGGAATCCCTGAACCATTACACCAACAACCTGACAACAGCTTTTGCATCTCGCAACTACCCTCCCGACATGCTTAAGTAGCAAATAACCAGAGCCACTTCCTCATCCCCTCGAACCCAGAATCCCCCACAGAAGAACCACAAAAGTGCCCCACTTGGGACAGGATACTTTCCGGGACTGGACCAGACTCTGAATGTGGCTCTCCAGCAGGGATACGACTTCCTCAAATCCTGCCCTGAAATGAGATCCATCCTTCATGAAATCCTCCCCACTCCACCAAGAGTGTCTTTCCACCGCCCACCTAACCTTCGTAACCTGTTAGTTCATCCCTATGAAATCCCCAAACCACCTTCCCTACCCTCTGGCTCCTATCCTTGTAAGCATCCCCGGTCTAAAACCTGTCCCATGCACCCTCCCACCACCACCTACTCCAGTCCTGTAACCTGGAAGGTGTACACAATCAAAGGCAGAGCCACATGTGAAAGCACCCACGTGATTTACCAACTGACCTGCCTACACCGTGATGCATTCTATGTGGGGACCAGCAACATACTGTCCATTCGCATGAATGGACACAGGCAGACAGTGTTTGTTGGTAATGAGGATCACCCTGTGGCTAAACATGCCTTGGTGCACGGCCAGCACATTTTGGCACAGTTTTACACCATCTGGGTTATCTGGATACTTCCCACCAACACCAACCTTTCCGAACTCCGGAGATGAGAACCTGCTCTTCAATATATCGTCTCTTCCCGTTACCCACCAGAACTCAATCTCTGCTAATTTCAAGTTGCCGCCACTCATACCTCACCTGTCATTCAACATCATCTTTGCCTCTTCACTTCTGCCTCGACTGACATCTCTGCCCAAACTCTTTGTCTTTAAATATGTCTGCTTGTGTCTGTATATGTGTGGATGGATATGTGTGTGTGTGTGTGTGTGTGTGTGTGTGTGTGTGTGTGTGTGTGTGTGAGAGTGTATACCTGTCCTTTTTTCCCCCTAAGGTAAGTCTTTCCGCTCCCGGGATTGTGATGACTCCTTACCCTCTCCCTTAAAACCCACATCCTTTCGTCTTTCCCTCTCCTTCCCTCTTTCCTGATGAGGCAACAGTTTGTTGTGAAAGCTTGAATTTTGTGTGTGTGTTTGTGTTAGTTTGTGTGTCTATCGACCTGCCAGCGCTTCGTTTGGTAAGTCACATCATCTTTGTTTTTATATATATATATATCTCAAGAATAGCTTACATAAATGAACATTATAAACATCTTTGAAACTGTTTTCCTTCCATAGCAGCACTTTCCATGCCATTGTTTTTTTACATATAGTACACAGATGTGTATGTACAAGTTTACAACAGTCATTGGTTTGAGCATGCTATAGAGAGGACGACATTGTTCTCTGAGATTTGCTTTACACATTATATGTTACATTCTTTTCTGCATTCTCAGAATTTTGGTAGTGTAGAAAGCGTCTCCTCACATGAGAAGGCCATAAGTAATATATGATTCCAAGAATCCAAGGTATATTACTCTAAGGAAGCCCATACTAGTCACATCTGTAAGTTCCCACAGCAGATAGTAAATGCTCGAAATCCTTTTTGCATACCTGTCTAACATGTTCTTCACAGTTAAGTTTGGAATCGTATAGATTCCTAACAGTTTTACAGATGTGTTTTCTATGGCTTTGGGCAATACTAACAGATGCTGTTTTGCTTTTTCTGGATGACAGTAATTTATTTGATGAGAAGCAGTGGAGGGCAGATTTGAATGGTTCCTGTTTACTGTTGTGCAATGCTGAGATGTTCTCAAATGAGAAAAGCACTGTTGTATCATTCCCACAGCATATGAGAGAATGATTTATGTAGGGAGGAAGGTTATTGATAGTGACGATGAAGAATGGCCCAAATAATGAGCTCTGTTGAGCATCACCTATAGGCGAATGTTTATTTTTAACTGTGACAAACTGTCTTCTGTCGTGAGGATATGAATCTCTTACTGCTAATTCTGGATTACATAGCCCATTAAACTCTAGTTTTATTATCTGTGCATCAAAGGGAATGCAGACAAATGCTTTGCTTTGATTACATAAGATAAGTAATAGGGTATACGTAAGTGATTGAGATACCTCAGACAATGTTGGTGTGACTGAGACTGGATGGTAACTTTGAGGTACTCTATTTACACAGTTGTAAGAAGAGGTTTTTTTCCCAGTTCATCTTTCAGACAATACAGGGTCACCTCATATTTGCTGATCAAACTTTTGCTGCTGATGTTAACGTTTTTACACTGTTTAACAGAATGTATAGTGGTTGTCCTACATTTGCCAATGAAACTTTGGCTACTGAGGCTACATGCAAATTTATTTTGAAGAATTGAGGACAGAACTGAGCAAATGATACTCAACTTCGAACCAGTCCAAGATTTCCAGATATGCCAAAGCACCTTGATTGACACTGCATGAACAGTCATGTGATGTGACTCACACAGTGCTAATGTAAGTGATAAATGAGAATCTATGAAACAGCTGCTACAAAAAATGAATTGCTCTGCATGAAGTTTGACAATTTTGTAAAACATGGGAGGAAATAGAACCATATTCAATCATTTTAGAAACTCTTGTTGTATTTGAACAGGTTTGGAATGAAGGTTCTCATACATGTATGGATATCATTCTCATACCTGTATGGATATCATGTTCAAACAAAGTGGAAAGATTGTCATTCAAAAAGTTATTGGATTCTGAACCCAGATCAACATTTTGATTGAGAGACTGTAATGATTTTATAAATGTGTTGTTGTTGTTGTTGTTGTTGTTGTGGTCTTCAGTCCTGAGACTGGTTTGATGCAGCTCTCCATGCTACTCTATCCTGTGCAAGCTTCTTCATTTCCCAGTACCTACTGCAACCTACATCCTTCTGAATCTGCTTAGTGTATTCATCTCTTGTTCTCTGTCTACAATTTTTATCTTCCACGCTGCCCTCCAGTGCCAAATTTGTGATCCCTTGATGCCTCAGAACATGTCCTATCAACTGGTCCCTTCTTCTAGTGAAGTTGGCACACAAACTCCTCTTCTCCCCAATCCTATTCAATACCTCCTCATTAGTTATGTGATCTATCCATGTAATCTTGAGCATTCTTCTGTAGCACCACATTTCGAAAGCTTCTATTCTCTTTTTGTCCGAACTGTGTTATAAAAGAGAAATTTTGTTGCTGTTTATGTATAAGAATACTGGGTAAAAATGTTACTAGCTTTCAATCAATTTTGAACATGATGTTGACATTCTGATGAAAATAGAATGAAAATTTATTGATAATGAAATCATATTATATGTGTGTGCGAGACTAAATTACTGGGGCAAGACTTGTAATAGAGATGGTACCAATAGACGTCAGAAGATGACAGCTGAAAGCAAGCTCGTGAATTGAACTGAATAATGATATTTATTTATGTATTAGTGGCTGCTGTTGCATAAGACTTGCACCCTAGAAGATATTGCAACCAGTGTAACACAGTTGCTCAAGCACAGCACTGTAGGAGGATTGGAGGGTAAACAGTGATACCACCTTAGCTGTGAACTCAATTAGTATGAGCAGGGGAGTAGTGAGTGGGAAGTAAAGTATGTTGTGCTGTTTTCCAGCCATAAGGATCTATCCTGTATGCTTTGATTTTTAGGAACGTATATCATGTTTACATTGCAGTTTATCTGGTTATTTTGTATTCAGAATTGAATTGACTGTGAAGGAGACAGTAAAAGTCGAGATGTGGCCAGTGGCATTCTTTGTATTTGTATATGTATTTCTTTGTTGGTCCTGTAAATCATGTTTAAGTACATATTTTGCACAAACGATGTAGGACAAGTCACGTTGGTACAGATATACATCGTCATACACATTGTTATTTTGAAAGAATAAATAATTAAAATTATTCAATATATGTTGAATAATGATGACAAATTTAATACAATAAAATAAAATGATAGACTTATTAAGAATATTTGAGCAATTACACATCACTTTTCTGATACTCTAAGAACTCGGAAACAGAGTAGAATCAGTGGTCAAGCAAGTACTCTTTCAGTTTCACTTTAAACTTTTGTAAATTTTGCATCTGTTTCAAATAGGTTGGCATGTGATTGTATGGCATTATGCCGGTATGATACACTCCTCTCTTACAAATGTTTCTACTTACTGTATTGACAAGTAAGTAATGCTCCTGCCTAGTATCATGAGGGTGGTAATCACAGTTATATTTGAAGATATTTCCATCTTTTAAAATACTTCCTTTTGCGAAATTTAATATTTCATACATATGTAAGCAAGGAAGAGGCAGTATACTGAGATTTTTAAATATTGGTCTACAGGAGTCTCTGTACTTAGCATGGTTTATTATTCTAACAATCTTTTTCTGTGGCCTAAATGTTTTGTTTGTACCTACGGAGTTCCCCCAAAAGATAATGCCATACATCAGCAGTGACTGAATACTGCCATGGTACATTGTGATCATAGACGCACGGCTTCTATTTTGTGTGAGGATTCTTACTGCGTACATAAGTGTGTTAAGCTTTTTATTTACATGGTTAAGATGTGTCTCCCATTTTAGGTTCTGCTAAATATGTATATCTAAAAATTTTGTGTCACTCATGGATGAGACAGTTTTTTTCATCAATTTTAAAAATTGGTCTTGCAGGATGTAGTTTCTGTGAATTGTGGAAATTGACTGTCTCTGTTTTTCATTATTTATTATTAGCTTGTTTGTTCTGAACCACTGTGTCAAATTTTGTATTATACCTGTAGCTGTTTTTTGTAGGCTTTCCTCATCACGCGATTTGATTAGGATATTTGTGTCATCTGCAAAAAGTACTGTTGTCCCTTTAGTTATTTTTTCTGACAAATCATTAACATAAAGAATGAAAAGAATTGGCATAAGGACAGGCCCTTGAGGAACTCCATATGTAATGTTTTGTGCATTAATGTAAAAATTACAAATTTTTTTGTGTTTTTATGTCTTTGTATATTATTTGAGTGATCTGTTGATGGTCATGAAGGTAGGAATGTAGCAACAGAGTGTTATGATCAATTACATCGAAGGCTTTACTAAGGTCAAGAAATATGCCAGACACATGTTGCTTATTATCTACTGCAGTTATAATTTCATTTAAGAAGGTATAAATAGCTGCCTGTGTTGATCTGACAGTTCTGAATCTGTGTTGCGCATCACTTATTATGTTTTCTTTATTTAGAAAGGCTGTCAGCCTTCTAAGAAATAGTTTTCAAGAATTTTAGCAAAGCCTGACAATACTGATACAGGTCTATAGTTTGCAGCTTCATGTTTGTCCCCTTTCTTGTACAGTGGTATCACTTTTGCTATTTTCAGATTTTTTGGGAATATACCACTCATGAATGATGAATTGAAAATATCCGTTAATGGTTCTACGATATATGTTATACTTGCTTTGATGATAATATCTGGTATTTCATCAGTACCTGCTGAATACTTATTGGGTACCTTTTTATAATGACAGATAATTCCTCAGGTGTTGTTGGAGACATGAATAGGGTTCTTGTAAGAAGTTTTGTATCGGACTGGAGTGTATTGCTGTCTGGTTGCGAGTTGTAATGTTTGGTAATCAGGTGGTGTGCTACATTAGAAAAGTAGTTGTTAAATTTATTAGCCACCACTGTGGGGTTGATTATTTTATTGTTGTTTTCTTGAAGTTCTATATATTTGTGTGCTAATGATGTAGTACCTGTTTCTCTTTTTATGATACTCCAGCTTGCTTTAGTCTTATTCCTGGAATTTTTTATTTGTTTGTCATTTTCCATTTTCTTTGCTTTTGTTATAACTTGTCTAAGTATTTGTTTATATTGTTTAAAGTAGTTGATAAATACAGGATTTGTGGTTTGCTTTGAGTATTCATATAAGTTCCTTTTATTCTGACATGATATTTTTATTCCTGTTGTGATCCATTTATTTGTTTTGGGCACAGAATTTATAAGTGATGTTTGTTTAGGAAAGGCTGTAAAAAAAGAAATATGTTTGTATGTGGCCATAAATTTATCAAACTTGTCATCTGTGATGTTTGAACTGTAAACATCAGTCCAGATTTCTCTTCTCTAGAGAGAACAAAAGTAATCTCTGTTTTCATTATTAAACTTCCTCACAATAGTTCTAGTTTTCTGGGATTTCGTGTTTCCTGGAATAGCAATTGTTAGTATATGGGCATTGTGATCACTAAAACCAGTGTTTTCAGTCTGTGTGTTGCAGATACATTTATCTGTGTTTACAAACACCTGATCTATGGTTGTTGCAGATGTAGTGGTTATATGATTTGGGTTGGTTATAGTTGGTTTTAGGTTAAAGGACTTCAGTAAGTCTTTGATTTCATCTTTAAATTTACTGGGTTTGGAGAAATCAACTTTGAAATCTCCACATATGATAATATTTCTTTTAAAGGGTGTTGAAGTCCTCTAACAATTCTTCCATATGATTATAAAAAACTTTATCACCATCTGGTGACCTGTATACACAGATGATTACAGAATTGCTAGTTGGCAGTTCTACTATTGAGAGTTCTATGTCTCTTTCTTTAGATAAGCTGTCAAATTTGGTTATGTTAGTGAAGTCTATATCTTCTCAAACATATTTGCAGCTACCACCATGCCTGAGTACTTCTCTACAAAATGTGGCAGCTAATTTAAACTGAGGTAGGTATGCTAGTTCTATCATGGCTTTATTTAGCCAGTGCTCAGTAAAGCATAAAACAGAAATATCACTCATATCATTTAACAAGATTTGTATTTCATTCAGTTTATTGGAAAGAGACTGAACATTCTGATGGAACAATTTAAAGTATGAAGCAGGGACTGTATCGTGTCTTGCTTGACCACTTACCTCTTTTATACATCTAATATTGTTAGCTGTAAAAAATCCTCCTTGATTTGAGGTGTGGGTGGTGTCTTCTTGCTAGCTGGTTCCCTGGATTCTGGGCCCTGCCTTTCGTTTGCTGTGGTGCTTCTAATGGTAATCCACTTGTCAAAGCAATTGTTTCATTTTAGGCATGGTTTTCACATTGTATCTATTTTGTTGAAACACTGATTTCTTCAGGTAGACTGGTCAATTCAGAGATACAAGCATCTGGTTTGTACAACTGTTAATTTTAATTAACGAAGACAGTCTATTGTACTGCTGTGTAGTCAATGGTCACTGTGATGTATGGTGGAAATGGAACAGGATGTTAAAGACATTGGACGTATGCAGCCAATGAGAGAGCAGCGAGCAGACAAAATGTTTGGAAGCAAGACCCAGTCCAACATTCTCACATCACTAAATAAACGAAATCCTATTTGTATATGCATAAAACCAGCTGTGCTCTCAGACTGCAAGCTAACCACAGCCCCAGAAATTGCAACATATTCAGTAGGATCAGTCAAATTTTTGTGACAGTGAAGATAAAAATTTCGCAGCTGTGCTATAATGATGATGATGAGTAAAAAATACTGGTACTCCAGATGACAGGGTTGATAAGTGAAAAATGTAGAAAAGAAAACAGGCTGCAAATTAATTTAAACAATTTTTCTTCGTTTATTTTATTCCTCCTTATATTATCAAAACGTAAACAATCAATAAATGGCATAAATTTAGCATAGGTATTATGTTAACTTTTTAGACAGATACAATAACTGTTTGCAATTTTGGTTAGTCAGGATATGTTAAAAATAATTTTTTCTCAAGAAGCCCCTTGAAAATGGGGTCACCATCTAATCATGGTTGTTTTATACTTGGATAAATGTGGTATATATTGATCATTCTTTTTTAAATACTAGAGAAACTTTAGAAATTTTTGAGGGAATCTGGAAACACTCAAGATGTCAACATTTCTTAGGTATGGAAGCCAATGGTCTACATATTAAATCTATTGTTGTCTTTATCATGTAATTGGACAGCTAGTAACAGCCCATACTTCTAGAGTTTGATAGTTTTGAGACCTCTTTTAATTTCAGTGGCTGTGATACTTTATCAAATAAAACATGATCTTCTGGTGGATGGACACTGAGTAAATTTCATGCAGATGTGGCTGTAGGAAGTAATAAATGAAATACAGTAGTTAGAAGAAGCAACAATCTCAACTTCTACTGATTACTAGTAAGAGTGACGTCCATTTGTCTGGCAAACTGTAGTCCTGCTACGGACAGCTGGACCCATAGTGCATCTGCTAATCTTCACCTATTGGAATGTAGAACTAATAGAACTCCATTCTAGATACTCTGGAGATACACCATCTGGCTGAAAGGTATTTGTGTAAATTTTCCCCCTTTCCAAAAGTGTACATATATGACTCACTATGGCAGTCATACTACTGGCCAATATGCAGTGTCCTCTAACACATTCAGCACACCACAGCACACCACAGCAGAGGTTTTTCTTCAAAGCCAATGATGATGGGTGATGTTATCAGTAAGGATTCATCAACAGAACCTGTTGTCCAACTTTGTACGGAGGTAACTTACTGACACACTGCCCTGTCTGTTCCTGATGCTTTCAGCACCTTTGCATCCACTTTTCTTCACTCTCTATGACACATAGTAAAGAAGTTTCCAAAAATATTGCACTGAATCCCCATGTTTCCCAAATAGAGGTTTTTCTACCTCAAAAGGCAGAGGCATCTTCCTTCCGTATACTATTTGATAGGGTAAGAGCACAATACTGCAGTGTTCTTTACTGTTATATGCTGATACAGAATACGGGAGCCACACTCCATCATTTGGTTGATGTTCACTTAAAAACTTAAAATTTGGAAATTGTATGATGAAAGTGGTCTCTTCTTCCATTTGAAGGGATCTTCTAATGCTAAGCTTGTGAATACTTAGCAAACTTGGTAACTTTTTCATCAGATCGGACATAAAGTTGATAGCCTGAAATGATTATTGTGCCAGGAACACAAAATTCTAGTAGTGCTGTGGAATTCTGTTGAATGGTCTGGCAACAGCCATCACCACTATTTCAAATTCTTTGGATTGTTCTGCCAACCTTAGCAGTTGATGTCTGAGAGTGGCATGTTGTGTGCCTGATATATGGTTTCTAACCTATTATTCTAAGTTGTGCTGCTGGTCCTTGGCCTACATTTTTTGGATACTCAATCAGTTGCTATCCAACCTCCAAGACCTGCCAAAACATTGTAATATGCATGCCTTAGTATTTTCCACAGTTTCTCATTCTGTGCAACAAGCCTTTGTGTGTCACAGACCATGGCTGCACCCCAAATTCTGCAGTCAGTATTAGCAGACCATGCCTCTTGCCACTCAGCAATGCTCTTACCCACTGCTCACAGTTCTCTTACTCACAGTAATCTGGCTGAAGAGTGTTTTAATCCTAGAAACCACTTCAACACAGCATGGCCTGTCACAACTTAAAATTTTCTTCCATGCAGGCAACAATGTAAGTACATAATAAAGTTGTCAAATAATTACACTGCGCGTATTAAACTGCCACTGGTATTATTTGCCATCTGTATCTTGTCTGAGAATTCATCTGACAGCCAAACAACTTGCATCACATAATAAAATTAGTTTTTAAAGTTGGAAACACCAATAATGAGATTCTCAATAATGCTCATTTTACCTTGTGAAACACAGACTGACAGACAGTGGACCACTGAATTTTTGCTCCTGTCCTCAAAGAACAGTATAATGGCTCAGAAACTTTGACATAACATTGAAGGATTTTTCTGTGTTTATTACAAAGTCCTAGAAATGACTGAAGCAGCTTTTTCTGTAGTGGAAAGAACTCATGTATAGTAGAAATTAAATCTGGTTCAGTTTCCACTTGCTCTTGACTAATTTGCAGCAAAATGACATTTATCAATTCACATTGTTAAATGTGCTGTACAGTCTGTTGAATAACTATTCCAAGAACTGTACATGCTCTTCCATACCTTAGAAAATGGAATTAAGTAGTCAAGCTAAGCCATCCATTGCTTTGGTTTTAGTCAGCACACTATCTAACAGGCTTTGGAAAGTAACTGGTGTAGTTTTTAAGCCCAATAGCACCCAGTGATATTGATTGCACTTCCATGGGACAGTGAGTGTACCGGTAGTATTTGACCAATCTGTAAGAACTACTTGCTACTAGCAATAACGATTTTCAAGTCCATCATTGAATAGTATGTACACAGACCCAAACTGTTCACACCCTCTGTTACATTTGGTATAGGATATGCATCAGTTGCTGTTTGTATGTTCAGTTATTTGTAGTTGCATCAAAAGCTATACTTCCTTGTTCCATCTGATGACTTTTTGGCCAACAATTAGAACAACTGACCCTACGGATTATCACTACACTCAATAATGCCATAAGCAACCTGTTGATCGAGCAGTTCTTCCATTATACACGGTAGGTTTTCAGGATTTTGTATAGTTTATCATGAATTGGACCATTACTACCCACTGGTATTATATGTTGCTTTGCTGTTGTTGCTGGTAATAGTCCACCAGGATTTAAAAAAGTCTGCATCATAGCACTGAAGCTTCGACCACTGTTCTGTTTTTTTCCACAAAGCAAATCACCTTTTCATGTAATGTAGGTGCATTGACAGTCTGCATGGGACTAAGGGCTCCACTCATCATACCTAAATCATCATCCTGCAGGATGTCCAAGTTGAATTCCTTGGCAGAAAGACCTCATCTGTGCCAAAGTTATCCACACACCTCAGGACTATAGAATCTTGAACTACTTCTCTTACTCTTGCTATATTACTATGCAGAAAATAATAAAAGGTATTAATTTCCTTAGTGGACTCCAGCAGCTGCACAGCACACATCATCTCACTTAATAGCTCATAACCTACATTCACCAAGACTATCATTTCTGTATCACTTGGTACCGTACCGTGCGAACTGAACTTTTATGGACATGTCTCTGGTTATTTGGTACCATCTTTATAACACGTAAACTTGTGACAATGTCACACTAGTAGTGTTGCCCCATATCCAGAAAATCTAGGTCCAAGACCACACAGTATCCATCACTATGTAATGCTGAAAATTTCTTGCTCCTAGAATGAAACTAAGCCATGTTGATCCCAATGACAACACATCACTGTCTCCTACTCCACACCACCTATATCATGTAGTCTCATAATGTCCCCTGGAAATGCTCATAAAAAATACATCCATAATCGAGCCTCCAGCAGAGTAAGTCTTACCAGTTTTGGTGGTTTACCTTAACGCATAGCTTTGTGCATTGACCTTCATAATTATGTCCGAAAATGCTTCTACAGATTGATTCCATTTCTGCAACAACCCATTAAGCTGTTCTCTAAAAGACATCACTCCATTCTGTTTGCAATACAATTGAGAAAGACCTTAATAAGCTGTTCAGATGTCTGTTGATTAGTCAATCCCTCACAGTACATGACGATATTTTCGTGTAATAATTCAATTGTAACTTAGCAAACTAGCCAGTTGAGACATGCCTGCATATGGCTTATTTAGGGCAGCTTTCAAATTGCTAATAAATACTGACACATTCTCAGAGAATCTGCCCATAAAAGGAGGCATCAAATTAGCTGCAAAAGGATCCATAGGAAGTATAGAGATACTCAGCAAGGCTTTTATCTCTTCTGACTCTGCTAGCCATTAATGAGTGTGGACTAGCTAAGTGCCAAAGGGCTCCTGTGATGCAGTATTACTTCTCCATAGCAGAGTTGCTGAAAAATATAGCCATGCTACTTGCAATTTCAAAAATTCAATCACTTCATGCATTTGTGCTGTACACATTTCCATTACTTGTGCAATCTTCATTTGATGATACAAAAAAATAAGCTGGATCACCACAGTAAACAAACAACCAGGGACTGACTAAGATTAAATCTTACATGTAATACTTGTAGATAATTTGGCTATAGAGTGCAACTGTTCTCTGACTCTTGTCAGGCCATCATACAGTGTAACTGGCATTGTCATTGTGTGTGGCAACTTGTTACTAGACAAACTGCAACAGTGACACCTAACTGAATGCTGATAGTGTTCTCTACAGCTGCTCCTAAACTGTGAAAGGCCCGCAGGTTTGTGCAACTTCAGCAAAGAAACTTTTAAGTTGAGGTGAGCATCCTGTGCTTGTAACACAGAAAACAAAGTCAAAACCAAGAATCACTCACAAAAGTGTAGTACTGGACTGTGAGAACAGACAGAAGTTGCCTCTGATAGCAGATGACTTCTGTTACCAGATGTAATATCGGTAGAGCTGGAACATTGGGTGGCCTCTGAGGGCTGGCTGGGTTCAGGAGGCTCTCCAACTGTCACATCAGGTGTGAAGAGTTGATTCTGGTCTGATATCTGTGGGCATTAGTAAAGCAGCATTAAGACACAAAACTGATATTGTCGATAGAGTACAATGCTCAATGTTTCTACACTCCAGGCAGCTGTCTTTGGCCCGGACAGAGGCAGGAGGCATCCATCTGGTACATGCTGACTGCCTTTTGTGGCGGTAGCATCAGCTCTGGCTGTGAGATGTCACCAGGCCTGTCAGTGCAGTGCAGCAGACACTTCTAAAAAGTGCCTTAGTAACTGGATATATTCTGTGCAGGCTTGATCCATGAAACATTATGTACCTTCCTGTCTTATCTTTCCTTTATACTGCATAAGTCTGAACATTTCAGTACCTACCCCTTCTGTCTGGAGTGACTGATGATGGCTTTTAACCTTGGGATCTAGTTTTGATTAACTTCTGTGATTATATTAGATTAGATTAGTACTTGTTCCATAGATTATGAATAAGACACTTCCTAATGATGTGGAACATGTCAGGTTAATAAAAGGTGTCTGTACAAGATAATACATTACACAAAATATTACATGACACTTACGATTTTTATTTTTTTTATTTTTGTGGGGGTTGGGGAAATTATCCACTTACTACATCCAAAAATTCATCTAAAGAGTAGAAGGAGTTGCCATTAAGAAATTGTTTTAATTTCCTTTTACATGCTGTATGGCTATCTGTCAGACTTTTGATGCTACCAGGTAAGTGACCAAAGACTTTTGTGGCAGCATAATTTACCCCCTTCTGAGCCAAAGTTAGATTTAACCTTGAGTAGTGAAGATAATCCTTTCTCCTAGTGTTGTAGCCATGTACACTGCTATTACTTTTGAATTTGTTTAAATTGTTAATAACAAATTTCATAAGTGAATATATATATGTGCGAGGCTACAGTGAAGATCTCTTAGCTCTTTAAATAAGTGTCTGCAGGATGATCTTGGATGAGCTCCAGCAATTATACTGATTACACGCTTTTGTGCAATGAACACTCTTTTACTCAGTGATGAGTTACCCCAGAATATGACGCTCTATGAAAGCAGAGAATAAAAATAGATGTGGTAAGCTAATTTACTGAGATGTATATGGCCAAAATTTGCAATGACCCTAATAGCATAAGTAGCTGAACTCAAACGTTTCCACAGATCTTCAGTGCATTTTTTTCAGTTCAACCCTTCATCAGTGCATACACCTAGAAATTTTGAATATTCTACCTTAGCTACTGATTTTTGATTGAAGTCTATATTTATTAATGGTGTCACTCTATTTACTATGTGGAACTGTATGTACTGTGTTTTGTCAAAGTTTAATGAGAGCCCATTTGCAGAGAACCACTTAATGATTTTCAGAAAAACATCATTTACAATTTCACCACTTAATTCCTGTCTGTTGGGTGTGATAGCTATACTTGTATCATTGGAAAAAAGTACCAGCTTTGCATCTTCATGAATATAGAACAGCAAGTCATTAATATATATTAAGAACAGCAGAGGACACAAGACCAAACCTTGTAGCACCCCATTCTTGATTGTTCCCCAGTTTGAGAAATCACCAGTTTTTTGCATATTATGTGAACTGCTTATTTCAACATTCTGCACTCTTCCAATTAGGTATGATTTAAACCATTTAGGCACTGTCCCTTTCATACCACAGTACTTAAGATTATTTAGAAGTATTCCATGATTTACAGAATCAAAAGCCTTTGA
The DNA here is from genome assembly GCF_023898315.1 of Schistocerca nitens. Classification (NCBI taxonomy): domain Eukaryota; kingdom Metazoa; phylum Arthropoda; class Insecta; order Orthoptera; family Acrididae; genus Schistocerca; species Schistocerca nitens. The sequence goes on along the minus strand of NC_064620.1, from coordinate 619,248,284 downwards.
GGGATCACAAAAAATCCAAACAGGTGACTTCTGGTGTTTTTCACATTCAGTAACACATGGGTCTGCAACATTTTTAAGATACTACCCGCTCACGTGCACACACTTGAGATGCCCAAATGCTGTTCTGTCAGTCATGACCCGAGAGTTAATAGACATAAATTAATGTCACGCAGCAGTTAATTGTATCAAAAACACATTACCCAACATCCACGCGAAAGGATCTCCAAGTTAATGTCACGAGCAGTGCAAAATTGCTAATTTAATAATTTTGGAAGGGGCTAGGCTATTCCCGTAACCAAGTGAACTTCCCATAGGTATATGAAATTAACATTTTCGTGACTAGAACAGCCTCTTACATCATACATGTGACAAGAAGTTGGGATAGGTAAAATTTTCATGTATATTCTAGTTTATTACAATTATTCAATGATCTCCCAAACTTTCTAAGCTCAAAACAAAATCCTTACTGACTGAGCTCTGATTAACTTTACATTCTATACTCTTTCAAGAAACAGCTGAATTGTAATATTACTGTAGCAGACCATAATCACAATAAAAGTGTGGGTGGAAGTATGTTGTATTTGGTCCCACTTCTACATGTTCCAGAAATAAGCAAGCAAATGTTCATTTATTTTGGAATATTATCACAAACTATGTGCTTAGGAGATGCAGAGACAGAAGTAGATTATGCTGTGTAGATGTCCATATGGGTACAATAAGTTTCCCTCACTAACACGAGATGAGGATAGCATACATGTTTGAAATGCAAATTAGAGCCGCATAATTTAATATGCGTAAGGATACAACTACTTGTCTACTATGACCCTAGTTACTAAGTTTGCATACGTATGCTATGGTCATGCTGTTAGTACCAACATATGGACACAGTGAAATTTCATCCTCTTTTGTCCATTATTGCTCAATGATGATAAATTCCAAAATATTTTACCTACATAGTTATGCATGGTATCATTGAAACCTCTGTGAAAAGGTCTGCACACTTGCCTTGCTTAAAATGAATCTATATAAAATTCGCAAATATGTGGTAATAATGTGCTGCCCACAGGACATGTTTCAAATAAGTGATGATTTCTTAGACTTAAGTGATGAGTCCATTCTCTATGTGTCAGTCATATAAGTTAGCATGAAAATGCTGTTAGATTGTTTTAGCTGAGGTATGTATTGAATTAAAGAACCACATAGTGGCTGGACTCGGAGGTTATAGCTCACACAAATAAATCTAATTAACATCTGAATTAAACACACACATCATTTTATTTCTACCATCTCTTAATAAATGGTGACTTTAACAGCGTGTTTCTTAAAGGGCCTCCTAAGCTAGGACAAAGTCTGGAACTGTAATTATGTCAGTGCAAACAAAGTGGAGTTTACAATGAGCATTTACTCCAAAACAGGTCAAATAAATTAATTCGACAGCCCTACATTTTATCGTGGATCAATTCTATCTAGTAACATGAGGAAATTAAACCTGATCATGAATTATCAAAACTTTTTTCTTAGAAGACTGCAGAGCTTTGCAAAATGCGTTAGACACTCACCAGGTCCTGGACAGCTTTGCCACTCAGGCCGCCTGAGATTTTGTGGGGTAATTGGAAAGAAGACAATTGCCACTAGCTGCTCTTCCCCCATGGGTAGCTGGCCATTCTCTCACTTGAGGCAACCTCTCTGAATCTGCTTTGAGACTGGAAGTAATTAAGTTGGTACCCAGAACCTACACCACTATACTACCCTCGAACCCTGATGAAGCACAAAGGAAATGAGCTTCCAAACCTCATTATTTTTGCAGTGTCACACAGGAAGAAGAGAATAGAATGGAAGGGAAGGAAGACAGGCAGCATTTAAAGAAATATATATACGTGAGCCTTTTGTGTCACCATTGGCAGAGCAGTCAACTTCCAGTAGTAAAACACAGTTAGTTGCTGACCAAATTATGCCACACTCCCCCCCCACACACACACACAGAGTGAACATCACAAGAGTGGGAAATACTATCTCCTTTCAACGTGATTTCACTTGTGCTGTCAGAGTCAGCTGCCAACTTTGGAGTGAGAGCCTGGGGATCTGGACTTGGGCATCCAAGACAGCTTGCCTCCTCGTAACAATGGGAGAACAGCTGAATTTTGCTGAATGGGAACCAGGGTCCCTCAGGGTAGAAGGCAGCAACAGTCACATTGGAGGCCTCCAAATGGTCTGCTAAGAGTCTGAGTGAACTCCAAAAGTTTTTCAGTAGAGGAAACCAATTAAATATGCCAGAATTTCAATCAAGAACTGATTCTAGTATTAATTACTTAAAAGTAGATGCCATCAGTTTAGTGAAGCAGCTGAAATCACATAATAAAGAAAAGTCCTCCAATCCAGATTATACAGAGTGATTCAAAAAGAATACCACAACTTTAGGAATTTAAAACTCTGCAACAACAAAAGGCAGAGCTAAGCACTATCTGTCGGCGAATTAAGGGAGCTATAAAGTTTCATTTAGTTGTACATTTGTTCGCTTGAGGCGCTGTTGACTAGGCGTCTGCGTCAGTTGATGCTAAGATGGCGACCGCTCAACAGAAAGCTTCTTGTGTTATTGAGTACGGCAGAAGTGAATCGACAACAGTTGTTCAGCGTGCATTTCGAACAAAGTATGGTGTTAAACCTCCTGATAGGTGGTGTATTAAATGTCGGTATAAACAGTTTACAGAGAATGGGTGTTTGTGCAAAGGGAAAAGTTCTGGACGGCCGAGAACGAGTGATGAAAATGTAGCACGAATCCAGCAAGCATTTGTTCACAGCCCAGGAAAATCGACTCGCAGAGCTAGCAGAGAGCTGCAAATTCCACAATCAACTGTATGGAGAGTCCTACGAAAAAGGTTAGTTATGAAATCTGAACGTCAACTACCCGAGGCGATGGATCGGCCGCCAGGCAGCCCGTGACAGAGCACTTCATCACTGGCCTCCAAGAAGCCCTGATCTTACCCCCTGCGATTTTTTCTTATGGGGGTATGTTAAGGATATGGTGCTTCAGCCACCTCTCCCAGCCACCATTGATGATTTGAAACGAGAAATAACAGCAGCTATCCAAACTGTTACGCCTGATATGCTACAGAGAGTGTGGAACGAGTTGGAGTATCGGGTTGATATTGCTTGAGTGTCTGGAGGGGGCCATATTGAACATCTCTGAACTTGTTTTTGAGTGAAAAAAAAAAACCTTTTTAAATACTCTTTGTAATTATGTATAACAGAAGGTTATATTATGTTTCTTTCATTAAATACACATTTTTAAAGTTGTGGTATTCTTTTTGAATCACTCTGTATATCATTTAGATCACTTTGAGTATACTGATATAATATCTCCATATTTCAAAATCTTATACAACTGCTCACTTGCTGAAAGCCACACAGATCACACCACTAATTAGGGAAGGAACGAAGAGTAATCCGATGAATTATGGACCCATATCATTGACTTCTGTTTGCCACAGTATTTTGGAATATATACTGTATTTTAACATTGTTTATTTTATTTATTTATTTATTTATCATCATCCCAATGATCACATTTGTGATATAGGATTTGTCAGGGTACATTTTAACAACTATATAATATCTTTACAAAATTTGTATCTGTGCTGAATTCATATTAATCTATCTTATGTTTAATACAATATACAACTAATAAGTGTTTTTATAACATAATTTATTATGCACTGATGTAATTTCATTTGTCACATTAACTTAAACATATATTTTATACAGTTGCGCAGAGATATTCACTTATGCTGTAATAGCATTTGTCAAGCATGTGGTTCTTTAGAACAGTTTTAAATTTATCCTCATTTTCCAGCTCTTTGATATGTTTTGGTAGTGCATTAAAAAGTTTGATGCCTTGATTACATACATGTTTCTGGCTTCAGGTCCTTGTTACAGCTTGTATGTGGAGATCTTTACATTGCCGTGTATCGTAATTATGGAAGTCTGTATTGGTTTTCATTTTGTCCTGATTTCTTTTGATCACCACCAGACATTTCAGAATGTATAATGATGGAATTGTTAAAATTTTCAGTGCTTTGAAAAGGGGCCTACAATGTGTTTGAGGTGGGCTGTGGGTCATTATCCGAATAGCACGTTTTTGGAATTTGAAAATCTCATTTAGACGACAATTTGTTTTTCCCCAGAATACTATCCCATAGGATGCAATGGACTGAAAATAGCCAAAATATACTAATCTGGTACAGTCATTACTACAAACTCTTGAAATTATTCTAAGCACAAAACATGCTGAATTTAGTTTTAGTGCTACGTTCACCACATGGTCCTTCCAATTAATCTTCTCATCAATGTGCATACCCAGGAATTTTGCACACTGTACTCTTTCAAGTTGTTTGCCCTCCATGGTGGGATTTACGTCACCCTGTTCACTTATTTTTCCATATTGCACATAATTAGTTTTTTTGCATTCAGTGTTAGCTTGTTAGCACTAAACCATTTTTGTATATCTTGTAGGACATGGTCCACAGTACTGTGCAATGACTGCTTCATATCACTAACTATTAAACTAGTATCATCAGCAAATAACATGATTCTAGCTTTTCTCTCTGACACCTGAATATCATTAATGTAAATGAGGAACTGCAAGGGGCCTAATACACTTCCTTGGGGTACTCCTACTGTGACCTCCCTTGGATCTGATCTTAGTTTAATTTTTTGATTAATATTTGGTGCTATAATTTCAACCACCTGCATCCTCTTTTCCAGATAAGACTCAAACCACTTTTTTACCGGTCCTCTGATACCTATAGCTTCAAGCTTTTTCAAAAGTATGCTGTGGTCAACAGTGTCAAAGGCTTTTGACAAATCTAGATTTATCCCAACTACACTATTTCCCTCTTCCAATTTAGTGATTATTTCTTTTGTGTATTCTAGTACAGCTGTTTCGGTACTTCTCCCAGCTTGAAATCCATGCTGATTACTGTTTATCAGATTGTGCATATTAAGATAATGTGTGACTCTATAGTTCATTAGTATCTCTAAAACTTTAGAGAAAGTTGGGAGGAGTGAGACAGGTCTGTAGTTTTCTATTTTAAGTTTATCACCCTTTTTCAACAGGGGAATGACTTTAGAAATTTTCAGTTTTTGTGGAAATACGCCCTCAGCCATTGACAAGTTTGCTATGTGCGCCAATGGTTTCGCTATCTGATTAGCTGTTTTCTTTACTAATATTATTGGCACCTCATCTACTCCAGCTGACATCTTGGACTTCAGACTTTTAATCACTTTTAAAACTTCCTTTTCTTTTGTTGGAACTGCCATCATACAGCTGGCTGCCTTGGGTGCTTCCATCTTACTCTGCTCCCCAAGATTCCTGCTTAATGTCTGGGGTACATTTAAAAAGTAATTATTTATATAATTAGGCATGGCATATTTATCTACCATTTTATTCTCCTCATCTTTTAGAATAATTTCCTTGTCTTTGGTAGGTACCCCAGTTTCTTTTCTCACAACTTCCCATGCTATTTTAGTTTCATTTCTGGACTGTTTTATTTCCATATTATTACTTAATAACTTTGCATTTGCAATTACGCTGCAGTATATTTTCCTATACCTCTTTACATATTCTATATAATCAATATTTGTACACTTCCTCAACTCTGAATTCAGTTTTTTCATGTTTTCACATGATTTCTTAATTCCAAGAGTCATCCAAGAACTTGACTTTATGTATCCAGTAGACTTGACTCTGGTCAGTTTCTTTGGAAAACACATCTCAAAGTTCATCATATAAATCGATGCAAATACACTATATGCCTCATCTGTACTTGACTGTTTCATAACATCTAACCAATTTTCATTTTCTAAGATACTTATGAACTGATGACAGCTGTCCACCGAGAAGTTTCTTTTGTAAATATTATTTACACCTTTATCTTCCTTTGACCTTAAAGGGATTTCAATGGTGAGAGCATTGTGGTCAGACAATCCTAAATCTATGTTTGTTACCTCTATGTCAGTTTCTGACATATTTGAGAAAATGTTATCTATGAGGCTATTGGAGGTGTTTGTTATTCTAGTTGAATTGTTTATGTGTGGTGACATGTTGAAACCCTTTAATATGTCCAAAAATTGCTTTTTTTGTTGACTTTCAACTAGAAGATTAATATTGAAATCACCACAAAGAATAATCACAGTTTCTTTTTTGTAAATAGTATTTAGCAACAACTCTAATTTATCAAAAAAGACTTCTATGTTTCCACATGGTGACCTATACACTGTTATGACTATGACATTTTTCATCACGCCATATAGCTGGACAGTACCTGCTTCAAAAAACTTTTCAATACTTAAGTTCTCTGCTTCACATCTCTTTTTAAATTCTAACTCTTGTCTAAGGTAAATACCGACTCCACCATCTTTTGCAATTTTCCTACTATACTTATCTGCCAGTATAAATGGATTAATATGAATACTACTAATTTCTTGGTCCTTACACCAATGTTCTGTAATACACAAGACATCATGTTGGGTGTTACTTACTGCTATTTCAAGTTCACAATATTTGTTCTTGAGGCACTGCACATTTAGAGTCATAATCTTTAGAACAGGGGAGTGAGCACTGGTGGTATTTCTCCTTTCGTTTAACACTGTTATCTTGGAGTTTTCATTATGGCTGGATACCAAAAATCCTGTGGTACCACAGGTTTCTTGTTTCTGTTGCTTTTCCTATTTGAAATGGATGATGCTGATTGATTGTTTATACAAGCTGCGGCAGCTGATGACATTTTAATATTTACAATAGCAGATGATGATGTTTTTAGTGCTTCAGCAAATGTTGCTCTTGTTAAGGTTTTCATTTCTTCTGCTTCTGTCCTCATTTGGTGTGGGATTTTAGGGAACTTTTTTGTGCATTACTTCCTGAAGATAAAGAGCTAGTGGGAGAGGGGGAGGGGGAGGGGGACGGGGAGGGGGAGGGGGACGGGGAGGGCGACGGGGAGGGGGAGGGGGACGGGGGACGGGGGAGGGGGAGGGGACGGGGGAGGGGGAGGGGGACGGGGGAGGGGGGAGGGGGGAGGGGGACGGGGGAGGGGACGGGGTGTGATAAGTGACTTGAGATGGCAATCATTAAAATGAGGGCATTCTTTGTTGAAGTGAGATTTATGTAGAAATTTCAATCTACAAAGTACTCCTCAGAATGTGGAAATACTTGGTTGACATTCATGTAAGTACAGAGAAATTGCCATTGTAATAATTTATCAGAGATCAGAGCCCACACAGAAAGATATAAGAGTTCGTCTTATTTGTGTGCTGTTAGAGAATTGAACTGTAGAGAAGTAATGTGAACATGGTTTAGTGAACCCTCTGCCAGGCACTTTGATGCTGTTAGTGTTGTACATCATCGATCTACATTTACATGACTACTACACATCTCAACTAGAGTCTTGCTTTGCTCCAGACTGACATAGCTGCACTGGAAATGAGCAGTTTTATGTGATGCCACTCCATGTTCAATATGCACCTGGCCTGCTTTGCTTGTCTGATCAGTTTTTCTGAATACTTTTCAATGTCCCAACATTACATTTCAGTCACTCTGGCTATTGTAGCCTCAGTATACTGCTTATGCATGTGAGTTACACTTTCTTGCTAAATCATGCATGGTCAACAGAATGACAACACCTCTCTCCTAAAATAATTTGTTTCATATGTATCTCCGGCTATGCAGTTCATGTGGCATGCAGCAATCTGTTCCGTAATGTGAACATACTAATTGCAATATCAAAGGTCTCCGCAATCTGAAACTCCACTCCATTACTGTGGCTTGGCCTGCTTTCCTTTGCTTCCTGAGTTGCCAGGGAGGATGTCTGAATTTTTACTTGGCTGAACCGATATGTTCTTTCACACCACAGCACTTCATAGCAGACTCTTATCAAGCTTCCAGTAGAAAATGTATATACATCAGCTGGCTATCCATTGGTCAGTATCATTTCAGTATTTGACGTTTTTCTGACAGAAAAGAATTGGTTATCAGATTTCACTCACTAAACACCAGGAGTAAATCTCTTCAAATTTTACAATGGGTATTTTTCTCACATGCAGAAAATGTCTGGCTTCTAGACAGCGAACACATTTGGTATGTACACAATCAGTATTTGAGATAGGCAGTTAATCATGACATTGATTCAGGGTTCATAATGGAGATGATTCATGTACTTGAAAAACAAGAGAATGCATCCCAAATGAGGTTACCATTGGCTATCTCTCAGTACTGTTATGGAGACCCAATCAGATTCCCTTCTTCGTAGTGTGAAGTGGGCCATCTGCTCTCTACATCTGAATATCACATTGGCCCCATCAGCAGAGTGCATGTACAGCTGCTGAAGCAAGGTTGTTGTCTGACCTAAACCAACATCAGAATCAAGGTGAATCAGTCAACTTGTAAAATCAAAATTTGATGGCAGACTATACAGATTTGTGTATGTAAGCAACCAGTTCAGGTAACTTGACATGAACACATGTTGTGTAGCTGTTTCTGGACTAGCCGTGATTGAAGTATATGGAACTGATAGGCCACATTGTGTTGGGCAGATGCATATGCTCTGGATAGAAATTAGAGGTTAATATTTCCATATCACATTTCTGCACTGAGATGTTTGCAGCAGTATTAATTGCAGTTCTCTCATAAACAGCATTGATGTAATTATTTGAATAGCCTGAAAGGTCAGGCAAAACAGGGTTATGGTGCTCGCCATTGATAGCATTTGCATATTTGCATGTTCCAGCCAATCAATTTATGTAGCAGATAATACAAGAATAGGATATATGTTGCTAATGTTGAGGTGTCATGTGGGAACAGGGTGCATCTCCTTACACTAGGGGGTAAGATCTCTATGCATAAAGGCATGGAATGAGTAAAAAACTTTTTTCTCAGTTTGATTTAGACTGGAAGTTAATCCACAATTGACATCCATACTACTTTTGGTTTTCGAAAGATCAAAGAAAGATTTTATTGCTGTAATGAAACCTTTTGGAAAGGAAACAATCCATCATCACCAACGAGATGAGTTTAATGTTTCCAAGGATATCTTTTATAATATTCTCCTGTATTGTAATATTGGTTACAAATCCATTACACAGAAGTGAACATTTATCTTTTGAAGGTCTGGGGTTAATGACATCATTGATATATTGAACAACTTCAGTAGTGTCCTTGTGTAGAGCATACTTCAAGACCTGAACTGTTAGTTATGAAAATATGACTGATGACATTCATTCTGCACTGCTCATCCACTTACACTAAAGTACATTTTGATAATCTGGTGTGTTATTGTTAAATCACTCTTTTGGTGTTAACAAATGGCGTGATAGAGAAACTTTCTAATTTTCAAACTATTGCACAGGAAAATGTCTGTGTCTGTACTCACTCTAGTACAATTTCAACAGGTGATTGTTGAAGGAAACACATATGCTTGCTGTTACCTACTGGATTCAGAAAATAGTTCAGTTAATATTTTTTGCACTGTATCTTATGTCAGAGCTACAAGAAATATTGTAGGTTCTTTGACAGCTTTGATGATACTCTGAAGCAAACAACTTGTCGTTACTATATACTAATTTTAATAAACTCATTGCTTATACAATGACAACCTGTACATTGGAATGTGTATCAAATGCCATGAAGGGCAACACTTCAGATGTATGGAGGAATTTAATTGCAGGTATGGAAGATCTTGTGCATCTATTATTGGGGGTCGTAGTTATGAAAGTAAGAAAATCCTTTTCTAAGTGTGTAATTTTGGGGAGAGGGCTTGTAAAATTAATGCATGGGCACTGTCCTCTGTTGCTGCTTAACAGACCAGACATAAGCATAGAAAGTGTTCTGTCATAATGTTTTGTGCCTGTACAAATATGAAGTGTTTTATCTTTCACACTAGTACAACTATTTTTCCACTTTAATGAAAGAAAACTGCAGAGAGCATTTGTTCTTCTGATCAAACCTGTAAAATCCTTCTAGTTCCACTTCTCTCTCTCTCCCTCCCTCCCTCACTGCCTCCCTCTTCTTTGGTTGACATTTTGCAATATCAAACTCAGTTATAGACTGTCTGAATCTGAAGAACCAGCAGCATTACCAGTTGTTGTTTTCAATACCTCAGCAGATTGTTTATGATCAGAAAATGACATTCTGGCCTCACCTGTTTTTATGTAGATGCGGTGAGAAACCTCTGTCACCTCTACTCAGATAAAAATTACTTGATAGTTGACACTATACATGTTGGAGTTGCTTTCCTTCAATCGGAGCACTCGGCATCATGCCTCAACTGCTCACTGCTGCCAAACTATCACAACAATTGGCCAATTCACTTCCAGTTCTTTGTTCAGCTATTTTTCGTGACGTGTTTGGATCCCAAATATTGGGTTTGACCCACCACACACACACACACACACACACACACACACACACACACACACACACACACACACAAAATATCTCTGTAATTACGATAAGTTTCACATGACATTTTACTGTCTCATTTTCATCATCAAATTGAATTTTCAATTTTGTCTTATTTCTCTTCCTATCATTCTTTTCTCATTTGGAACCATCATGTGTGCCTACAACATGAAAGCAAGTGGCAACCTAGACAGCTCATTAATTGGTTACAGGGTATCTCATGTAGGCAGTGTGAGGATAGTTTGAGGTAACCAATGAGAGTAAGAAATTACAATTTGCTCTTAGTGCTGATACTGAAATTTTTCTCTGTCCTGAGTTGCTAATAGATATTAGCCTGAAATGCTGTGACCAAAGAGATTGTGATTTTAGTTTGGCTGTGGATTGTTTACCACCATTTTCTCAGATATGTGGCAGGTTATGAGGTTGTGCTCATGACAAGTTATGAGCTTAAGTTAGGGACTCATCTGCACCAGTTAAGTCATTGGTCACTTCACATTAGCTGTAGGCAGACCATCTTGCATTTGCATCATACCTAATGGTGGCTACTTTGGAAAGTGCTCCATGTTACACATTAACAGCATTTGCAAAGTGACCAACTGTCTTTGTGTGCCACCTCACCTATAATGGAGCAGCAACTGGCTGCCAATGTGGCTTCACTGCAGCGACAAGTGACAGACATAAACTGTCTTAATTTTGAATTTCAAAATTTTTCCGGCGAATTGACTGTTCAAACAAATTTCGAGCTTGCAGCCAGTCGTCGTTCAATACTTTGCACGATATTGCAACTGGGTACCTGTCAGTCATCTTAAGGTGAGCCGCTGCAGACTGGCAAAAATGTCCTCCGTTCCACAATATATAGCGTACTGTAACTATTCTGCACATGTGTCGAAAAATTGATAGATGAACCACACTGCCCACCGGCAGCGCTCTCGCTGGTGGAATAGCGGAACTCACTCACCCTCTGTGTTGCTGTTTGCCATGGCTGTCGACGCACTCTGTCATCTTCGATTTGAGCAAATTGTGGAGATGATGGGATCCCATGCACTTTCCAGCTGGTAGCCGCTGTCACGATTTAACAGATTTTCCGCCAGTCGTATTTCTATGGATTCTTTAATAATGGAGTCCCAGAAAGACGTTGCTGTGGTCAAAATCATTGTTTTCTCATACTCCATTGAATGTCCAGTAGAAATACAATGTCCAGCAAAAGTGGACTTGCTTGGCTGCAAAAGGTGTGTGTAACGTTGATGTTCAGTGCCGCGTTCTTTCACGGTGTGTGTGATTTGACCTATGTAAGCCATACCACATTGGCATGGTATCTTGTAAATTCTGGCCTTTTGTAGTAACAGATTGTCCTTAACTGATCCCAGAAGGTCCGAAATCTTCGATGGTGGGCGGAAAACCACTTTTACCTGAAATTTTTGGAGGATTTTTGCTATTTTAAATGAAGTGTTGCCAACGAAAGGAAGAAAAGCTAAAGATTGTTCTGGCCTGCTCTCCTCTTTATTCACTTCTTCCTTCTTAGTTTTAAGTGTTAGTGCCCTGTTAATCTGCCGGATGGAATACCCATTTTCGCTGAATACTGTCTTTAGATGGGCGAGTTCTTGAGGTAAGCTATCTAGATCTGAGACCGTATGAGCTCTATGAACAAGTGTTTTAAGCAAACTCATGGTTTGCGATGGGTGATGGCAACTTGATGCTTGCAGGTACAAATCAGTATGAGTGGGTTTCTGGTAAACTGAACGCCCTGGAGAACCATCATTCTTCCTTCGAACCAGGACATCCAAGAAAGGCAAACAACCATCTTTCTCTATTTCCATGGTGAGCTGGATGTTGCTATGAATGGAGTTGAGGTGATGCAGAAACTCCATTAATTTATCTTCTCCATGAGGCCACACTATGAAAGTGTCATCCACGTACCGCCAAAAAATTGTTGGTTTCAGGGCAGCTGATTCAAGCGCTCTCTCTTCAAAATCCTCCATAAAAAGTTTGGCCACCAAAGGAGACAGGGGGCTACTCATGGCAACACCGTCAGTCTGTTCAAAATATTCTTGATTAAACATAAAATAAGTTGAGGAAAGAGTGTGCCTGAACAAAGCAGTGATATCAACAGGAAACATGTTACCAATCAGTGTCAAAGGATCTGCATGAGGAACTTTTATAAAAAGTGAGACCACATCAAAACTTAATAGAAGGTCCACACTGCTAAGATAAAGAGCCCCCATTGTATTGATAAAATCAGCTGAGTTTCGTATGTGATGTGAGCACTTGCCCACAAAAGGTCTCAGTAAAGAAGCGAGATGTTTAGCTAAATCATATGTAGGGGCTCCAATGTTGCTCACTATTGGACGCAGAGGAAGACCCTCTTTATGAACATTTGGAAGGCCATACAGTCTTGGAGGTACACAACCATGTGGTCTTAACCTCTTGATGGTCTCTTGTGGTAAGGAGGAGGAATTTAATAGTGCTGAAGTTTTCCGTTGCACATGTCCTGTAGGATCGTAATCAATCCTCCTATAGGTAGAGTCACTTAGCAGACCATACATCTTATCTTTATACACACCACGAGGTAACAAAACAGTTGCATTACCTTTGTCAGCTTTCAATACCACTATGTCAGGATCCTCTCTCAGATTTTGTAATGCAGCCCTTTCTGCAGAGGTTAAATTCCTGCGTTGAGTAGGAGCATTCAACAGAGCACGGCAAGTTTCCCTTCTTATTTCGTCTGCAGTATCCAAAGGAAGACATCGTACAGCTTCTTCAACACCACTCAAAAAACTTATTAATGGCAGTGCTGTAGGTGTAGGTGGAAAATTGAGTCCCGTGCTTAATACAGACAGCGTCGCGTCATCCAAATTCTTCTCCGTGGGATTGACAACGGAACGTCGTACCATTATCCCTTCTGGCGACGGCTTCTGTGCCAATAGGCAGTCAAATTTTGATATCTGCAGACAATTAGCATCCTTGTGAATCCACTCAAACTTAGCCAAAGTCTCTCCTTCAACCCAGTCCCATGATGCAGTAGAATGATACCTTGCAACCTTCAGATGTAACTGGTAACGTTCTTCTGAAATAGCATCTAACCTTCGACTTGTATAGAAAATCCTCTCTTTGACAATAGCATGACTAGCTTTCTCAGTAATCTTCCGTGCAGCAGTGGTCTTAATTAAATGACTCACTCTAGCAAATTTTGGTATAACGCCTGGTCTCGACACCTCAATAAAAAGGTTAAAGAACTTAAAAGCTTTGCTATTTTACCACATAGCTTCTCAAAAGTTCAGATATGTGAGGCCATCTCCTCCCCGTAAAGGCGTCTGATGTGAATTTTAAAATTTTCCCGGCGAATTGACTGTTCAAACAAATTTCAGGCTCGCAGCCGGTCTTCGTTCAATACTTCGCACGATATTTCAACTGGGCACCTGCCAGCCTTCTTCAGGTGAGCCGCCACAGACTGGCAAAAAGTCCTCCATTCCGCAATATATAGCATACTGTAGCTATCCTGCGCATGCATTGAAAACTTGATAGATGAACCACACGGCCCGCCGGCAGCTCTCTCGCTGGTGGAACAGCGGAACTCAGTCGCCCTCTGCGTTGCTGTTTGCCACGGCTGTTGACGCACTCTGTTGTCTTCGATTTGAGCAAATCGTGGAGATGATGGGATTCCATCCACTGTGCAGCTGGTAGCCGCTGTCACGGTTTAACAGATTTTCTGCCAGTCATATTTCTACGGATTCTTTAATAATGGAGTCCCAGAAAGACGTTGCTGTGGATAAAATCATTGTTTTCTCATACTCCATTGAATGTCCAGTAGAAATACAATGTTCAGCAATAGCGGGCTTGCTTGGCTGCAAAAGGTGTGTGCAACGTTGATGTTCAGTGTAGCGTTCTTTCACGGTGTGTGTAGTTTGACCTATGTAAGCCATACCACATTGGCATGGTATCTTGTAAATTCCAGCCTGGACCTTGTGGGATCAGTTAAGGACAATCTGTTACTACGAAAGGCCAGAATTTACAAGATACTGTGCCAATGTGGTATGGCTTACATAGGTCAAACCACACGCACTGGGAAAGAACGCTGCACTGAACATCAACATTACACCCGCCTTTTGCAGCCAAGCAAGTCCGCTATTGCTGAACATTGTATTTCTACTGGACATTCAATGGAGTATGAGAAGACAATGATTTTGTCCACAGCAGTGTCTTTCTGGGACTCCATTATTAAAGAATCTGTAGAAATATGACTGGCGGAAAATCTGTTAAACTGTGACAGTGGCTACCAACTGGACAGTGCATGGAATCCCATCATCTCCACAATTTTCTCAAATCGAAGGTGAAGGTGACAGAGTGTGTCGATGGCCGTGGCAAGCAGCAACGCAGAGGGTGACTGAGTTCCGCTATTCCACCAGTGAGAGCGCTGCCAGTGGGCAGCGTGGTTCATCTATCAAGTTTTTGACGCATGCGCAGAATAGTTACAGTATGCTATATATTGTGGAACAGAGGATCTTTTTGCCATTCTGCAGTAGCTCACCTGAAGATGACTGGCAGGTGCCCAGTTGAAATATCGTGTGAAGTATTGGACGATGACTGGCTGCAAGCCTGAAATTTGTTTGAACTGTCTTAATTTTAATCTGACTATAGTTACAATATCTTGTCTCAAAACACAGTTTTCAAATTTTGTTCTTGTTGTCCAGTCTGAAGACTGATTTGGTGCAACTTTCTTTAACAATACACAGATACCATTTACTGTCAGCTCTGTTTCTGCACCACTGTAGCTGAATTCTGCTTGTTGTTCAGTTAAATAATCTACTCTTAAAATGATGTGTGGGGTAAGAAGTGCAAATATGAGAAAGTTGCTGCTAACTTAGGTCATTGCCACAGGTAGTTCAAAGTAATTCCCATTCAGACTTTTCTCCTCCCCCCACAACTGTTCTCGTAAATTTCATTATCGATTTTGGCTGGTTTTGCTAGGTACCATCTTCCTCACAACTACCAAATGCAGTATCACTAAAAGAGCAAAACAGGATATTAATTATCAAGAATGCAAGAGAGAAAGACTTCATCGGTGAAAATCAGGACAGGGTGAACCACAGAGGCCTGATGTCTAGCGTCTACATCTGACAACAATCCGTGTATATCTGCAAGATCTACAAAATCAATGCTGCTAAATCAGCTTCCTCACTCCTCACTGTTGCATCAGTTACCACCTGACATGTCATTGTTGTGAGAGACTTTCTCTTTTAGGATTATTTCCTGGGTTCACGGATGTAACCTTAACAATCTTTACACCATTGTATGCCACTGATCTCTCTGGGTCAAGGCTGTTTATACTGCACTTAACTTCTATAATTATTTTTATGCATTCATGGGGTACCAAAGCCCTCATCTCTGGCAATCAGATTGTACATAAATATCATAAACAAGTGAGAGTTTAGTTATTTGGTCTGCGCGGCTGAATTTGTGTGTCCTCGGTAGCTAGTCAACGGTATCAGTCAGAAACCAAAGCTAACAAAGTCTTGTTTTTTCTAGAAGGCTTTGGAATGCTTAAATATCATCCTTGCAATGGCTTGCTGGTATCACATGTCTTAGCCTAACAAGTAACTTCATCAAATATATGATAAATCATAGTTTCTCACAATCCATGTAGTCCTGCAGAACTGATTCTTTTGAAACATATATCTGAGGAAATGGGCAAGACTTCTAAAAAATCAGATTGTTTGAAACATCTGAGCATGATGTTGTTTGATATCAGCTTACATTGCCTGCCAGCTCCTCATCAGATACTACCACCACAGCAGGTAAGCTGAAAGGAACAACTTGACAGGAGATGTGACACTTGTAAGGAAGGGGCCAGATGCTTGTAGCCAATTCCCCTCCTAAGAACCTGATCATGATCAGTATGGCACAAGGGAGTCAGTGAGTAATGAAACACTTGTATCCAAGTGCTAGGGTGGATATTACTACCTGCATTCCAAAACACTTGAGGCTGTCAGACAACAAAGGAAAAGAGTGAACTGAAAACTGTGGAAGTCTTGTTGCTGCAAGTTTTTTCCTGATCTCTCGAATTGTGTGATGAATATTTTGCCTCTGAAAAAGGTCATACTCATGGGAGGCTAATCTTAATATGGGGAGTCATGTTTGTTGTGGCACCCATCATTGCTTACTATTGTTTTAGCTTCCTCTACTGAAGACCAATTTTTTGTTCCTCCTCCTTCATTTGGAATGGAAGAACATTGACGAAATTGGGTTCTGAGTCTGATCGCATGAGGAGATCTGGCACCCATGGCATAACGGGGTAGCATTCTCCTGAAATTTATTTGGTTTCTCTCTCTCTCTCTCTCCCTCTCTCTCTCTCTCTTTAACTTCTTTGAAGTACTGGAACATTAGAGGGCTTACCTGCTGTGGCAGTAGGATCTGATGAGTAGCCGGCAGGCATGGGACTTACAGTCCATGTCTCCTTCAGCCATTGGCTGCTATCAGGTCGCTGTACAATCTGCTAGTTTTGTTCATAGTAACAAAATTATGAAGTGAAATGAGGCAGCTACAGGTGTGTGCTTGTCCTGCAGTGGTCGGATAGTAACAAATTTGATTTCATTTGATGCCGAGACGCTATTCCAATACAATTAGAGCCTCTGCAATGCTGTTAGTTTTGGGAATACAAAGTGGACTGAGGCATGAATAGAAATATGGACTGAGGAGGGAAGCCCACGAGGGTGGTCAGTGCAATTGTGCAAAACCACTGTGCCAGGTTAATGTATTGGTTATTGCATCTGCCTAATGAGAAAGAGGACATTAATAAAAATTTTAGTCTTCATATAGACAAAACTGGTGTTTGAGGTCTCTGGAACTATACAGAGTGGTCCATTGATAGTGACCAGGCCAAATATCTCATGAAATAAGCATCAAACAAATAAACTACAAAGAACAAAACTCGTCTAGCTTGAAGGGGGAAACCAGATGGCACTGTGGTTGGCCTGCTACATGGCGCTGCCACAGGTCAAACGGATATCAACTGCATTTTTTAAAAATAGGAACCCCCATTTTTTATTAAATATTTGTGTAGCACGTAAAGAAATATGAATGTTTTAGTTGGACCACTTTGTTCGCTCTGTGATAGATGGCGCTGTAATATTCACAAACGTATAAGTACGTGGTGTCACGTAACATTCTGCCAGTGCAAATGGTATTTGTTTTGTGATACATTACCCATGTTAAAATGGACTGTTTACCAAATTTGGAAAAGGTCGATATAATTTTGATGTATGGCTATACTGATCAAAATACCCAATGGGTGTGTGCTATGTATGCTGCTTAGTATCCTGGACATCATCCAAGTGCTCCGGACCACTCACCGGATAGTTACGTTATTTAAAGAAACAGGAAGTTTTCAGCCACATGTGAAACATCAACCATGACCTGCAACAAATGATGATGCTTAAGTAGGCGTTTTAGCTGCTGTCATGGCTAATCCACACTTCAGTAGGAGACAAACTGCACTATAATCGGGAATCTCAAAAATGTCGGTGTTGAGAATGCTACATCAACATTGATTGCACCCCTACCATATTTCTATGCACCAGGAATTGCATTGTGATGACTTTAAATGTCATGTACAGTTCTGCCACTGGGCACAAGAGAAATTATGGGACAATGACAGATTTTTTGCACACATTCTATTTAGCGACAAAGCGTCATTCACCAACAGCAGTAATGTAAACTGGCGTAATATGCACTATTGGGCAACGGAAAATCCACAATGGCTGCAACAAGTGGAACATCAGCAACCTTGGTGGGTTAATGTATGGTGCGGCATTATGGGATGAAGGATAATTGTCCCCCATTTTATCGATGTCAATCTAAATGGTGCAATGTATTCTGATTTCCTACGCAATGTTCTACCAATGTTACTACAAGATATTTCACTGCATGACAGAATGGTGATGTACTTCCAACATAATGGATGTCCGGCACATAGCTCACGTGTGGTTGAAGCGGTATTGAATAGCATATTTCATGACAGGTGGATTGGTCGTCAAAGCACCATACCATGGCCCGCACATTCATCGGGTCTGACGTCCCCGGATTTCTTTCTGTGGGGAATGTTGAAAGATATTTGCTATCGTGATCCACCGACAACACCTGACAACATTCGTCAGCGCTTTGTCATTGCATGTGCAAACATTATGGATGGTGAACTACTCGCTGTTGAGGGGAATGTCATTACACATATTACCAAATGCATTGGGGTTGACGGACATCATTTTGAGCATTTATTGCATTAATGTGTTATTTACAGGTAATCACACTGTAACAGCATGCCTTTTCAAAAATGATAAGTTCACAAAGGTACATGTATCACATTGGAACAACCGAAATAACATGTTCAAACGTACCTACATTCTGTATTTTAATTTAAAAAACCTACCTGTCACAAACTGTTTGTCTAAAATTGTGAGCCATATGTTTGTGACTATTACAGTGCCATCTATCACAAAGCGATAAAAGTGGTCTAACTAAAACATTAATATTTCTTTACATACTACTCGAATATATAATAAAAAATTGGGGTTACTATTTAAAAAAAAAACACAGTTGACGTCTGTTTGATCTATGGCAGCGCCATCCAGTGGGCCAACTGTAGCGTCATCTGGTTTCCCCCTTCAAGCTACACAAGTTTCGTTCTTTGTAGTTTTTTCGTTCGACGCTTATTTCGTGAGATATTTGGCCTGGTCATGATTGATTGACCACCCTGTATAGTTTCATTTGAGTAAATTATCTTGCTTTAGTGTCTCTACTGCTAATGTAGGTGTCTGGTTGTGCAACTTCGCATTGTGTCCTAAAGAAATGTGTGATCATAAAGGCCCAGCCTAAGGAAAAGTCAATGACTAAATTCCAAAACACAAATAAATGTCAAATATTAAACTGACTAATACTGTAACAGTCTATTAGAACAGGGATGTACTGACAGCGACAGAGGCTAATATTATACACAGTGCAGTAAATGTAATTTGAAGTAGCAGTAAGGTCAGAAGAATCGGAGCATGCACAGGCAGCAGTGAACGTGTTCCAGTGTCCTTGTGCAGTGTGCCAGAACATTTTGACAGAAAAAAATTCCTACTTTCAATAGTTGATGACGAATTGCTATTCAGACTGGCCTCATTGTTCAGTATCCAAAGTCAGTATTAATACAGAATGAATACAAATTATCAAGTTGCAGACTGATGCACTGAAATGACTATGTGCAATCCAGCTGCACCACAGCCTAACACTGAAGCACTGAGATAGCTCGTAATATGCTGAAACACTTAACACCTTACCCAGCCAAGAACAGTGACCAAAAGATGATGGTACATGCTCTGCCTGCTCCCTCCTCAACTATCTCACATCACTGACATCCTTTACCAAGAGTTACTATGTGCCTTACCACCATTCCAAATACAATACAGTTTTTAAAATACTGCCAATGTGTAGAATATACTTGTTCAAAGAGTGGTAACTGAAGACCATTTATTTTTAAGTACATATTGTTAATATGCTAACATAAATACGTTTCATATTATGCATGAACTGGAAATGGGATAGCTGCTCAATGGATCACCTTAATTTTTCTCTTACTGGCTTTATATTATGTTGTTCATTTATCTTTGTTATAAATGTTAATACATGTATTTCTGATTGAAGTAACATAAAAATACAAATGTGTTACATATGGTAAATAATGGTGGTACTGCTAATAACCTGGTCATGATAGTGACATCACAATAGTGGCACAAGTCAACACCATAGAGATGGGCTATAATGATACTGCTTTTTCCAGGTTTCAAGATAAGAGATGGAGGCAAGGGTTAAAATTTTTGGGGCTTACATTGATTAATTATTGTCCCACACTTTTTTGACAACTGAGGGGTGTGGGGAAAGGGGGGCGGGGGTTATTGTGAATGTTTGGATGCCTCTTGAAAGCTCGTACACTTCTAACTTTATGCTCCACAAAGTGGTGGGTTTTACACACACACACACACACACACACACACACAAAGAAAACAGCACTGGGACTTAAAGCACCGTCTGCATCAGGATCACCATTTTTTTAATCACCTTAAGAATTTCAGCCAGCACTTTCTTCAATCTGATATTACATAGAAATTTTTCTGTAAAATGCTCACCTTCTACACCTCTCAGAAAAGAATTATTACTTGTTTTTGCTGAGATGCACAGCTTTACTGCATTTGTTTCCCTCTGATAATCCTTAAGGAGCATATGATACATTATTTTTGCTCCACTGTTATGTACTGAATTTCAAAATCACATTCTCCAAGAGGGGTTGGTCTGCTGTTCATTAGTTACCAATTTAGTATGAATGAAAGTATTTTATGATCTGTAACAATATGTCAGCCCAGTAAAAGCAAGACTTTCAGATGGAAAGTGCATCTCCTCCTGCAACAATGTGCTTGCTCTCCCAGTGAGTGAGTGAGTGAGCACATGAGTTGTGAAAACAACAGTAATATTTTTGATCACTCTGGTACTGGTTCCATTTATTTTTTCCTTGGTGCAGAAAAGTATGAGGTTAACAATGTAGAAATTTTTGCTTGAATCAGGACAGTGAAGTACATGTGCCTCTCTATAAATCTTCTTTCATGTTAGTTACACGTTTGAGCTTGATAGTGTTTATTGTGACTTCTGACCATTTCCCACAACTTCAGTTTTGGAAAGGGACATTTCTAAAACTTTATTTAGGTTAATGAACCTTGAATTATCTGATTATGATTTGGGCTTGTGGTACATTCTGGCCATTGATTTTGCACTCTGTCCCCGCCAGGTGCGGGAATTTTTAATTTTATGTTCCATTATTTTTCTCAAGACCAAAATTTCTTTAAGACTTCAGTTTCAAATTCTTCATATTTGGAATAATTTTTGGATACACAAATGTCCCAGAGATATGCTTAACATTAAACCAAACAGTCTAAAATAAACGCGTGTTAGTCACATGAAATGTCTCTGAAATAAATGTTTGAACTGTTTGATAAAGGGCACAGCATGTATACGTTGGTTGGGTTCATTGTCCTGAAAATTCCATTATCTAAAATTATTTGTGGCATGTTATCATTGTTAGTCTCCACTTTGTTCAATTCTGCATTAATTTTGTGCAGTAGAAGCTCTTCATTTATTTAGTTCGATCCTTGGTCAGAGTCTGTGACTTTACAGTGGATGCTATTTCCTTCAGTACCCACTACTGCTCACCCACAACCTCTACTGAACTTTTTCACCATGGACACTATTGCATAAAGTTGCTGTCAATGATATTACATTCCAACATGTACATGTACGTTTCCTTTACAGTGGGTATCCTGGTACTTTGTATTGCTGATATCACATCCTAGGCACTTTCCTCTTACATGTAGCTGATCTCCATTATTTGTTTGACTTTACTGTTTAAGCTTGTTATCAACATGGTTGTCCAACAGTTTCTTCCCTAGAATTTGGCAGTTGGTTTGACTAATGCCTCCTATGTCTGTTGACATATTTTAATATTTGCTCCCATGGTGTGAAGCTGCTTTGACCCCTGAAATACCTTTATTAACCTTTGTCACTTATGAAACTTCTTAGGCACATCTTATCTAAGATAAGCTGTCTATGAACATAGAATACAACATAGTGATTCAAGGGCAAGATACGTAGTTCAGTTTTGAATAGATATGTACTATTCCTTAAGATTTTAGGTTCAATGGGAAGAAGGTTGAAAATTTTTACAGCAACATATATAGCATCTCTATACAGCAGAGAGAATTCATGTAATTCTTTTGTTTAGTGCCACACCTGTAAATTGCAGGGTTTTGTTACCAAGGATCTGGTCTCTAGGAACACGATACATTAAAGAAAATAAGTGTTTAGAAGCAGTAGTAAATATTCTCAGGTGGCTAAATTACTTGCAATGGAAGGTTCACAGACTCACTCTACATATGACTTCAATCTCCCTACTAAGCAATGAAAATATTTTGAGTAAGTAAAAAGTTCCCCCAGGACATAGAAAAATGTGACACTATTAAATGCACAGAAGTGGTATAAGCTACCTTTCTGACCTCTTCATGTCCAGAATGAGAGATCAAAAGCTGCTGAGCTGATAAATGTGATGTTTCCAATGTGATTTGCAGTGTAAGTGAATGCCCAAGCACTTGATGGTATCAACTCTTTATCTGCTGGTAATTGAGTATCATGGAGTGTTTCTCACTTTTTGTGACTTGGTGTAAATTGTATAAATTTTATCTCACTTAGGTTGGCAGGAAGAAAGTTAACAAACCTGCTACATAACTTTGGAGAAGTGTCGCTAATATTTGTCTTCGACAGATGTTCTATTACAATAATGGTGTCATGAGCAAACACAGTACATTTCCACTTTACACCTGTCACAACTGAAGGCAGAACTTAGCATAAATCAGAGATTCTGAAGGACCAAGAAGGACAGAAGATGTTTCTCTACCCAAACACTATTCCAGATAAATTATTATTAAAAGACTAATAAGGTTCATAACACCCAGTACCAGTTGCATGTAGCCTATATAACTGCTTTATTTGATTTTCATTATTTCATGCATACATGGAGTGAATTTAAATTCCTTTCATAATTTAGTACTCCAGAGGTATGATCTTACGACAAATGTTTAACACCATAGGATGAGTATTACAGTCAGAAACTGCACATACATCTTAAGACATTGTAGCTCAAATTGAATGAATTATGCACACTATATATACAGGGTGACCATCTGAAGTTTTGGATGAGATTATCTTGGAAACTATACATCACATAAAATTAGTGGGTAAGGCAACTTTGTAAGCTCGAAGGGGTACATCAAATGATACTACATGTGATCTGCAGCCCCAACCGCCTTGGGTGGGGTGGGGGCAACTTTTAAATCTTCATTTTTTATTGCACATTCGGATTCTCTATTAAAAAAAGCAAGCAAGTTTTGCCTGAAACATTTTTTTAAGCCATTGACAGATGGTGCTGAAATTGAGAAAAAAGTAGAATTGGGGAAGAACTCTGATTTATTTAGAATTATCCAAGAAAGATGCATCAAATCAATAAAAAATGTGCACCAATTCTTTCGTTATGCCAAATTAAGCTCCTTTTGTGCAAAATGCACTGTATCCTACTTTTGGCATTACCCAGGAATGACGACATGGACATAGTAGAATGTGTTCATTAGTGTGAAGCCCCTTGCCTCTCACAATTTGGGGTGCTTAATTAACGAAATTAGCCATGAAGAAATTGTTCAAAATCATCCCCATTTGCTTCAATGCATAAATTCAATCATCTGTGAAAGTTGTCCACAGTTTTGAGCAGCACATCCTGTGGTATGGCTGCACATACTATTCAAATGCATTGCTCCATATCGTTTCAAGTTGTGGGCTGTCTTTCATAAACAATAATTTTTAACTAAACCCACAAGAAAAAAATCAGGAGATGTTAAGTTTGGTGAATGTGGAGGCCACTGAATTGGTCTGCCATGCCCTAACCACCAACCACGGTACCATAAATTTAAAATGTTCCACAAATTTTTAGCATAATGGGGAGCTGCTCCGTCCTGTTGGAACCACATTTGTTGCTTAGTTTCTAAATCAATATCTTCCTTTAGCTCCAACAAATCATCATGGAGAAGTTTTTGATAAGATTCCCAAGTAACATTTCGGTCAAAAAAATATTGTCCTATCAATAACCCATTTAAAATTCCACATCAGACCATTAACGACCATGCGTGTTGATTGTCAATGGGTCTGTGCATGTGTGGATTGACAGGGGACCAATAATGACAATCACAATGATTTAATTCGCCATTGTTTTTTAATGTGGCTTCATTGGTGAACATAACATATCTAAAAAAAATCATTGTCATTTCTTATAATTTCCAAGGCCCATTGACAGAAATGCATGCATATTTGCATATCTTTCTGTGTTAATGCCTGTGCCAGCATGATGTTCATGTGCCTTCAAAATCCTCAAAACAGTTGATTTCGGTATTTCAGTTTGTCTCTGAATCACATGACTACTAAATTAGGTATCCAGTCGAACACAGGCGAGAACGGTATGGGTATGAGCTTAATTTTCATTGTATTCACGAAGACGAGGTGGATGGTGCATGTATCCATTTTGAGCTCATTGAGTGCAAATTCGAATAATGTTTCCACTTGGATGTTGTCTGTTTGGGAAACAATCCGCATACAATTGCACAGCTGCAGCGTAATTGTTATGGCATTCACCTAAAGTTAACATCATATCAACAATCTGTGTAGGGGGATAGTGAGCCATGTTTCACTAAAGAATAATTTACTTTCATCAGTTGATTATAGTTCACGATCTGAAAGTGAAGTGACGTCTGATCGCATTGCACCGACCTTTATACTGAGCCATAGTTCACAGTTTGGCCATGGTAGCACCACTGTAGGGTGAGTAATGCAATTGTGAAGAGTTCCCTAATGAGATTTTAATACCATTCCACCTCCCTCCATCAAAAACTGTGGCAGGTAGGACACATTTTGTAACAAAATAGTTTAATTTGGCATAATGAAAGGATTGGGGCACATTTTGTATCAATTCGATGCGTACTTCTTGGATCATTCTAAATAAATTGGAGTTCTTCCCCAATTTTAATGTTTCCTCATTTCATCGCCATCTGTCAATGGTTTAAAAAAATGTTCCAGACAAATCTTGACTACTTTTTTTTATGAAGAATCCAAATCTGCAATAAAAAATGAGGGTTTCCATTTAAGATTTAAAAGTTGTCCCCCACCCCACCCAAGGGGGCGGGGGCTGAGGGTCACGTATAGTATAATTTGCTGTACCCCTTTGAGCTTACGAACTTGTCTTACCCACTATTTTTACCTGATGTACAGTTTTGGAGATAATCTCATCCGAAACTTCAGATGGACCAACCTGCATATCTCCAAATATTCTTAATGAGAGCCCTTTGTGATTTCCAAAAAAATGTAAACCTTTCCTCATTGCATAACACCAAATGTAACACATTTGCATACTTGCAAAGCAGTCAGAAGTCTGAAGTTTTTTTCTCTACATTAGAGTTTGAGTCTTTAAACATACTGAAGATGATTTATGTGGAAGACATTTTTTATGCATCATAATTTGAGAATATTTTTATAATAATGTTGCTAATCACTTACAGCAAAAATTCTCTTACCAAGATGTAGCTACTAATCAAACAGAATATATATTATTGTACTTCCAGTTATAGGTTACTCTTACAATTGTACTTTATAGATAAGTAACTGATGTATGTGTATGCTGAAATGTATCTGTGCCATTGTCCTAATTATCTGAATGTTAGTAGTCTGTTACACTGATACATGAATTAAAACTTGAACAAACAGATTGTGATCTGTGTATATTTCTGTTAAGCTACGGTCTTTCCAAGAATGACACAACACTTCAGTATTATAAAATATGCATCATATTAGTATATCAGAGGTTGACATGGGAATTGTGTGGGACTAGATATTATCACCCTTCTCACTGTGTATAAATGTTGCTCACAATCCAGTAACAGGGTTTATACCATTTTGGAGTATTATAAATTGTAAGATTCAACTAACACTAATCAGCATGCCAGGAAACTATGTAATCTTCCTTGGCATATGGTATGGGAAGACTTGTATATTGTCTTTTAGTGTGTCTTTGGCAGAAGTTGAAACAGGTGATTAATCCTTCATTCTATGTGTTGATGTTACTAGTAGATTTTAATAGTTGTGGTTCACAATGATATAGTATGGTCCAGCAGTGAAAGGACAGAATCTTTGTCCTTCAGTTATAGTTACACCTAATTTACCGTTCTTTCCTTTGTATTTGATACATATATACTGCTTTTCATGTGTGGTTATGTGTGTAGACTGGGAATTTTATCTGTATGTCATATCTCATGCAACACAGTGCATACTGTTAATGTATTTATAACTAAAGCCTCCAACAGACATTGCTTTCTTCTACAAAATGTTCACATGCAGGTCCACAACCTCCAAATTAGGTTATCAAACTTGCTAAATGGTATATACAGAAATTTTTGGTCAAGCTGGTGTAACTACAGTTGGGAATTTATTAATGACCTTGTAAGTATATGGTTGTCATTACTTTTTAAACTTTACTTACTCATAGAAAACTTACTGTAACATAATGTAGAAACACACAGATGAAGTTCTACGAAGCAGTATTTGCTTTCTGTTAATTAACCTGTGAATACAGGTAATTACTATATTTTGCCTTGGTTAAATTGTTATACAGCTACCAAAATGGTAGTATGTTTTCCTACAAAATGTCTCCATCAGTTGAAACACGCTAATTGTAATATCTCTCAGCTTTGTTATTTTATATGATGTTTTTCCACGTTTATTTTTTATTTTATTTATTTATTTAGCATCCGTGTCATCGCACAAATGATATTGGACTTGTCATACATAGAAATTAACAATATAGAATATACAAAATGAAATTGTCTACAGCTGGATTTGTCACACACAGAAATTAAAATATAGAATGTACAAAATGAAATTGTCTATAATAAATGACAGCAAACTTACAGTTTCTTTCCACATAAATGGTTTATAGTAATTTGTTTCTCAGTAACAATACATAACTTTATAACTATATAAAGTAAAGTATAATAAAAGCTGAAACAAACGAAGATAGAAAATTTTGGAGGTTAGTGTGTAAAGTCATTTTCTTGGTCTTCAAGATATTCATTTATTGAGTAGCAACATTTATCAATTAAAAATTTTCTAAGTTCAAGTTTAAAATTTGTATTGAACTTTAAATCTTTAATGTACTGAGGCAGTGCATTATAGAGCTAAATGCCCATGTCTCTTACATGCTTCAGAGTTCATGTTCTTCTTACTTGTTCTATGTGGAGATCATTCTTGTTCCTTATTTATAGTTGTGACAGTATGTATTTGTGCGGAACTGCTTAGATTAGCTTTGTTTAAGAGTACACATTTAGGTATATAGATTGATGGCAGAGTAAGTATTCCTAACTTTTTGAAAAGCGGTCTGCAGTGAGCTTGTGTTGGACTGTGGGTAATTATTCAAACAGCCAGTTTTTGTAAAATAAAAATGTCTTTCAAATCAGATTTTGAGCTGGCCCAGAACACTATTCCAAATGAGGCAACAGAATGAAAGTATCCGAAGTATGCCATTCTGATGCCTTCTAGAGTGCAAACATTTGCAATAACTTTCAATGCAAAGCAGACTGAGTTAAGTCTGTGTCTAAGAAATTTTACATGGTGTTTCCAATTCATAGCTTCATCTATATGCATTCCTAACACTTTTGCAAAATTCACTCTCTATTAGTCTGTCATCCAGTTCTAGATTAATGTCTATATCCTAAATCATTTTACCAAACTGTATGTAATTTGTTTTCTTTACATTGAGTGTAAGTTTATTTGTACTGAACCAAGTCTCAATACTTTTTAGGATTTTGTGAGTAGTTGACTGTAACGAGTTTTTAAAGTCGCTCACTATCAGACTTGTGTCATCTGCATATAGTACAATTTTGGCTGTATCATATTGTAACTGTAAATCATTGACATACATGAGAAAGCATAGTGGCCCTAAGATGCTGCTCTGGGGTACTCCTAAAAGAACTTCTTTTGCTTCTGAAACTAACCTTATTTTTTTATTTGAATTTGGTGAGCTCTACAATCTGAGATCTGTTTTTGAGATATAACGCAAACCACATTTTAACTCTGCCTCTAATTCCTACTGCTTTCAGCTTATCAAGGAGGATTTCATGGCATACCATATCAAAAGCTTTAAATAGAACTAAATTGATTCCTGCTACACTTTTGTTTTTCTCCAGTTTTTTAATTATTTCTTGGGTGTAGTATATGGCTGCAGTTTCTGTGCTTTGTTTCGCATGAAAACCATGTTGATTACTATTCCAAAGTATATTATTGTCTAGGTAACTAGTGACTCTCAATTTTACCAGTTTCTCTAATATTTTCGAGGAAGCAGGCAGAAGTGACATGGGATGGTAGTTTTCTATTTTACGTCTATCTCCATTTTTAAATAGTGGCCTCACTTGTGAGATCTTCAGTCACTGAGGAAACACACCTCCACTGAAGGATAAACTTGCAATATGTGCTAAAGGTTTAGCAATCTGCACTGCAGTCCTTATTACGATTGAAACTGATACTTCATCAACACCTGCTGCAATTATTGGTTCTAAACTTCTAATCACTCTAATTACTTCCTGTTCATTTGTTGAAGGAATATTCAATCTGCAGGCAACCATTGCAGCATGTATTATTTTTTGTTTCGTGAAGTTTAAGTTTAGTGAATGTGGTACATTTAAAAAATAGTTATTAATATAGTTTGCCATTTCCTTCTTTTCTATATTGCAATTTTCGCTGCTTTTGAGTGTTATTTATTCCTCTTCTCCCAAGGTAGTAGTTTCATTCCTCACAATGTCCCATATAGTTTGTGGTTTGTTGTCTGAGTTACTGCTTAAATTGTCATTATATAGCAACTCTGCCTTTGCTATCGCCTTTCGGTATATTTTTCTGTATGTTTTTACATATTCTACAATCTATGGATCTTGCAACTGAACTCAGGCTCGTTCACTACCTATTTTTCACGTGACTCATCTCCAAAGGGGTTGGTAGTAAACGGTTGCATTTACGCCCCTACTATTGAGTCATATATTGGCTAGCTTTTGAACAGCAGTGAATTGAACTATACACGTTCAGATTAAAACTTATTTATTCAAAAGAAACACTTTAACTTTGTGGCCATGCATTTTTAAGTTCACAAAAATCCAATCTGTACAAATAATAATTGATGCAATTCATACACTGTTTATTGTCTTGCAGCTACACATGTTCATGTTGTTCCTTCACATACACTGGCGTCCATGCTTACACACACTGCACTTTACCACTCCCAACTTACCACTATAATGGACAATGACCAAAGACCCGGTTTTCCCGCTCATATCCACAGTCCTGAGTCGGGTCACGTGACACTACATTAGTCAAAATAATCCCTAAACAAGGCCACAATTCATTTACAATTTTTATAAGATTTAAATACTTAAATCTAAATACATTATATAATTTTACACGTTTATTGCCACACTTTTATAATTCATTGCAATTAAAAGAAAACCAAAACACTATGCAATGGAACTACAATGCCCATCAAAACACAAAACAACTATTTTCTGGTCTATTTTGCCCAGCATATTATCTCTGCTGCTGTGCCTTAAATTTAAATTGTGAACTACTTGAAAGAGCTCCATATTATCCCCTGTAACCTTACATACCCTCACTTCATGGAGACATTACCTTAGTAATGGCAACATGAAGTAGCACCAAACAGAGCCAACCCGTATTACTTTATATATAAACATTTTAATTATAACTATAATGGCACCAAACATGTAGAACAGTGTTATAGTGGTGAGTTAATGAGAGTAAATACTGTCATCAGAAAACATACAAACATTATCCAACAATGTATCCAACTCAAATATACAATTAGATAGTCTCCTCTTGAATCTGGTTGGGTTGGCAAAATGCAAAGAAATTTACATAATATAAATGCCCATGCTAGTCTATATGTAGGTTGCACAATCACTGCACATTAACACTTCCACTATTTACACATTTGTTTCTGTTGTTACACAAGGTTGTTGTAACCAGATCCTTGTGTTCACAGCTTTATGCATTGGAATGCAGGCTTCCCAAACTTGTCAGCGAGCAGTACTGTGCTTCCTCTTGTTAGCCAAGTCATCCTATCAAAATTTAGTCAAATCCTGATAAATCTTGCCTAGACATGCAGACCCACATTTCACAGGAGTCAGGCTATCCAGCCCCTCCCTGGAATATCCTGTGTTCACTGATCAGCCCTTATTGAGGTTTATACAAATGACAAACATGCACACAAATCAAACACAAACATGGCATAGTTAAATATATTCTATTTCACCCTTCAAATGTTCCCAGATCAGGAGCTCTGACATTTCTACCCCCCACACCAAGAGAATTTATTCCCAGATGCAGATTCTTATGTTTTTAAGCACCCATTCAGCTATATCACTGTACATAAATAAGCTCAATTTTTTTCCATGAATTCCTATATCAATTTTCACATAATATTTTGTAATATCTTGAAACCCATTCTTTTCTGCCATTTCCATGGCTAACTAGATTTTATTAAAATCTCAACTATTTTTTAAACAAACTATTTGCAGATTTCCTCCCTCCTATATTCTCCACACATTTATACAGAAATAGAGACCATATATACAGTAGGTTTCAGTTCCTGTATGACTTTTTCAACAAGGCTTCTATCACACCCACACCAGTTGTACAAATCTATTGGACAACAGATTCCCTTATTGCAAATACATACAGTATAATGAAGTTTGTTGACCACCAACAGTGGCATTGCAACATACACAGTAACACAAATAATACTCCAGCTATAAATACACGTATACATAGATCCCAATAATTATTTTTTTATAGCCGCATATAAGAGTCATACCCCACATGCAAACGCACACTTTTTTCTTTTTAACTAGACAATTGTATACATCGGAATCTCACTTCCTTACCCTTTATTCTTTCACCACATATTTTTTCAACTCCGTTACATTTCTGAGTCCAAATGGCACTGGATATACCAACCAATATGCATTAGGGTGTGGACAACCAGTTATCTCAAAGGGTCCATGGTACAATTCAAATAACTTTTTGATTTCGCCATCAATGTCACTGTTTTTTCTTGTTCCTCACCAGCACCTTATCTCCCTCCTTTAACTTTGTTGTCTTATACCTTTCTCCATGCCTCCTCTGTCTCCCATGGTTTTTTTTAAAAAAATCTGCATCTTCTCTTGACTTGTCAAGCCTTGAGATGGAGGAAAATCTGTGTGTTCTGCTATTAGATTGTCTGGCTTGATATCTTTCATGAGCTCATAGGGTGAGAATCCTGTTACACAACTCATCACTGTGTTCATAAGATCCTCAAACACAGTTATATATTTTGCCCAAGTACTATGCTTTTAACTGCAATATGTCCCGCATAGCCTACCTAGCTCCCTCATATACCTCCCAGCCAGGTTCCCCACAGGGTGATAGACTGAAATACTTATATGCTTTATCCCAGATCTTTGTATAAACTTCCGCCACATACTAGATACAAATTGTTCTCCATTATCAGACAGAACATTCTCTGGTTTTCTAAATGATTAATGGAAAATCTCATATAAAGATGTGAAACAAATACTAATAAAGAGATAGAGGGGCTGGCCAGTACTTACCTCAGCTCAGTACAGCCAATAGATACACAAAAAACAGAACCAAAAATTTACGTTCCTAGCTTTCGGAACAAATGTTCCTTCATCAGGGAGGAGAGAGGGGAAAGAAAGGGAAGAAGGGAAAGTAGATTCAGTTACCCACAACCCAGGTTATGAAGCAACAGGGAAAGGAAAACAGGGAGGGTAGCAAGCATGGAGGCATGGTTGTCAGAGGGAAGCCAAAGATATTCTACTGTAAGTACTGTGCCAGCTTCAAACCAAAGAGGATGCATACAGAAGTAAAGAGGTATATAGTACAAAGATAAACACAACTGTGTAGGATGAAAAGATGCGTGAATGGCTAAAGAGGAAAGGGAAAGAGGAGAAGACTGAAGAGTAAATGGGAATGAGGTTGTTTAACGTAGGTTCAGTCCAGGGGGATGGCGGGATGAAAGGATGTGTTGGTGTGCGAGTTCCCATCTCTGCAGTTCAGAGGGACTGGTGTCAGGTGGGAGAAGCCAAATGGCACATACAGTGTAGCAGGTTCCTAGGTCCCTAGAATTATGCTGTAGGGCATGCTCTGCTACTGGGTATTGCACATCTCCTAGGCGGACAGTTCGTCTGTGTCCGTTCATGCACTCAGCCAGTTTAGTTGTTGTCATACCGATGTAAAAGGCTGTGCAGTGCAGGCATGTCAGTTCATAAATGACATGTGTAGTTTCACACGTGGCCCTGCCTTGAATTGTGTATGTTTTACCAGTAGCGGGGCTGGAGTAGGTGGTTGTGGGGGGATGCATGGGGCAGGTTTTGCAGTGGGGTCGGTTACAGGGGTAGGAACCACTGGGTAGAGAAGGTAGTCTGGGAATATTGTAGGGTTTAACAATGATGTTACGGAGGTTAGGGGGGTGATGAAAGGCAACTCTGGGTGGGGTGCGGAGAATTTTATCAAGGTATGATCTCATTTCAGGGGTTGACTTGAGAAAGTCATATCCCTCGCGGAGTAATTTGTTGATGTTTTCGAGGCCAGGATAATATTAGGTGACAAGGGGGATGGTTCTGTGTGGTCTGGGGATAGGAACATTGTTGTTGGACGGGGAGGAATGTATTGCTTGGGAGATCTGTTTGTGGACAAGGTCTGCAGGATAGTTGCAGGAGAGGAAAGCACTGGTTAGGTTATTGGTGTAATTGTTGAGGGATTCGTCACTGGAGCAGATACGTTTGCAACGAATACCTAGGCTGTAGGGAAGGGAGCGTTTGATGTGGAATGGATGGCAGCTATCAAAGTGAAGGTACTGTTGTTTGTTTGTGGGTTTGACATGGACAGAGGTGTGGATGTGAGCTTCAACAAGATGAAGGTCAACATCCAGGAAGGTGGCTTGGGTTTTGGAGAAGGACTAGGTGAAATTCAGATTCGAAAAGTAGTTGAAGTTATGGAGGAAATTAAGGAGTGTTTCTTCACCATGAGTCCAGACCACAAAGATGTCATCTATAGACCTATACCAGGCCAAGGGAAGCAGCTGTTGGGTCTTCAGGAAAGCCTCCTCCATGTGGCCCATGAAGAGGTTGGCATAGGACGGAGCCATCCTGGTTCCCATGGCCATTCCCCTGATTTGTTTGTAGGTCTGGCCTTCAAAAGTGAAGTAATTATGGGTGAGGATGAAGTTGGTAAGTGTGATAAGGAACTAGGATTTTGGAAGATTTTCGGGTGGGTGTTGGGAGAGGTAGTGCTCAAGGGCAGAGAGACCATGGGTATGTGGGATGTTTGTGTAAAGGGATGTAGCATCTGTGGTGACAAGAAAGGTTTCAGGTGGGAGAGGAGTGGGAATGGATTTGAGACGTTCTTGGAACTGGTTTGTGTCTTTGATGTAGGATGGGAGTCTGTGGGTGATAGGTTAGAGGTGTTGGTCTATCAGAGCTGAGATATGTTCTGTTGGGGCTTTGAAGCCTGCTACAATGGGACGGCCAGGATGGTTCTCTTTGTAAATTTTCGGTAATAGGTAGAAGGTAGGGGTACGTGGCTCAGGTTGAGTGAGTAAGTCTATGGAAGCCGTTGTGAGGCCTTGTGAGGGACCTTGGATTTTTAGGA
The DNA here is from genome assembly GCF_023898315.1 of Schistocerca nitens. Lineage (NCBI taxonomy): Eukaryota > Metazoa > Arthropoda > Insecta > Orthoptera > Acrididae > Schistocerca > Schistocerca nitens. The sequence continues at coordinate 619,214,461 of NC_064620.1, read as the reverse complement.
TTTTCTGCAGCTCAGTCTGGATGGAGGGAATGGGATCCTGGGTAACAGCTTTGTAGGTTGAGGTGTCGGAGAGTTGACGCAGTCCTTCTGCCACATACTCCACACGGTCAAGTATGACAGTTGTGGAGCCTTTATCCACTGGGAGGATGACAATAGAGTGGTCTATTTTCAGCTCCTTAATGGCACGGGATTCAGCTGGGGTGATGTTGGGGGTTGTCGGGATGTTCTTCAAGAAGGACTGGGAGGCAACACTGGATGTGAGGGATTCCTGAAATTTCTGCAAGGGATGGTTTTGGGGGAGGGGAGGAGGATCCCTTTGAGAAGGCGGTCGGAACTGTTCTAGACAGGGTTCAACACTGGGTCTAGTATTTGGGGGCTGTGTTTGGGTAGTGAAGTGATATTTCCAGTTGAGGTTCCGGGTGAATGAGAGGAGATCTTTAACCAGGCCAGTGTGGTTGAATTTAGGTGTGGCGCTGAAGGTTAAGCCTTTTGATAGAACAGATGTGTCTGGAGGAGAGAGGGATCTGGATGAGAGGTTTAGAACTGAATTGGGACTGGTGATATGTGGCATTTGACTGTGGTTATAGTTGAGATTTGGTCTGTGTGGGGTATGTGCTTGGATGGGGAGATCGAGTAGGGTGGTTAGGCTAGGTTTGTTGGCTATGAGGGGGGTTTGTTGAAGGTTCTGTTGTGGTTGGTGTTTGTGAGGGATAGGGAGAGGGACCCCACTTCTTAGCTGTTGCACTAGCACTGTGGATAGTTTTTTTTGGTGGTGTGTGGCATGGAACTCAAGTTTGCAGCTGGCTTCTAGGATGATGTTCCTGAGTGTGTTCTCCAAGCAAGGGTTTGAGAGGTGGAGGACTTTGAAGAGAGATAGGAGATGTTGGGAGTGGTGGTTACATGAAGTAGTGTAGAGATTCAGGACAAGTTGGGTAAGGGCTAAGGATTGAAGGTTTTGGAAGTCCAGGAGAGACTGGTGGAAGGAGGAATTGCACCCAGAGATGGGAACTTTTAAGGTAAGTCCTTTAGGGGTAATTCCAAAGGTTAAGCGGGACTAGAGGAAAAGTATGTGGGATTGCAGTTTGGCTACGGTGAATGCATGTTTCTGGAATGAATGTAAATAATGTTGTATAGGATTAGGGTACATAGTGGGTAACTGGTGGGTAGGGAAATTAAATAACTAAAGTTAAAATAGTAATCATAAGAAGGAATAAAACACGGAGGGAAGGATGAGAAAGAAAGAGATTGTGTTGGTAATGTTCAATACCAAAGGAAGACCACTAAATAGGAAAAATACGGAAAAAGTTGACCAGACCAAGCAAGTATGTCCAGATCAGGGGAAAAGAACACACGTTGCTCAAAAACAGAGATAGCGAGTGGCGAAAAAAAGGATCGCGCGTGCCGCATGAGAGATCGCGCGTGCCGCAAAAGAGATCGCACGTGCCACAGAAATGTCTCAAAATCTCTGGTTTTATAACATTCACAAAGTAATCTTTCTCTAGCTTGTTAATTATGTTCTGGCTAGTCGCCTTTTTCAGTGGATACAGCTTTACAAACTTTGAGAATACATCAACAGCTAAAAGAACATTCTTTACACCCCCTCGACCTGTTGGCAGCCTCCCAAATAAATAAATAGCCAACAGTTCACCATTTATTTTAGGAACAGTATTCTGCATCTCTCCTTGTACTGCAGTAGTATTATACTTCACTTTTTGACATTTGTCACAAGAAGCCAACTGTCTCTTTATCCTCCTGGCCATGTTGTTAAAAACTAACATTGTCTTGCAGTATTTCCAAACATTTTTGAGCCCCATAATTCCCATGGCTAAGGTGGATGTAATTGATTAATTTTTCCACATGCTCATCTGGAAATCATACCTTCCACTCCTCTTTGTCCAAATTTCTTCGTCTAAATAAAATCCCCTTATAAATTCTATAATATTTAGCTATTTTTTCATGTTCTTTACTTCCCTTCCAAAGTTTGTTTTGATAAACTTCAAAGGTTTGGTCCCCATTCTTAAGTCTTCTCATGTGCTTACAGATGGATTTGATTTCCTTCTCTCCACCCAGTCCTTTCATATACAATATCTGTAGTTCTTTCTTGTCTCCATTCCCTTCATGTTCTTCTCTAATGAAAGGTACGCTTGATAAGGCATCAGCCACATTGTTGTCTGTGCCTTTAATATATCTTATCTCATAGTTAAACTGCTACAGAAACATGGCCCATCTCATGAGTTTATTATTTAACAGTTTACATTCTTGCAAATAGCTCAGAGCCTTATGGTCTGTGTAAACAATCACTTTCCTACCTTCCACATATATCCTGAACTTATGAAATCCAAAAACTATGGCTAAAAGTTCCTTTTCTGAGATACCATACATTAATTCACGTTTGGACAGCATTCTGCTTGCAAAAGCAATTGCCCTGTGCTCAGTCTTCCCATCTACTATCCTCTCCTGAAATAGCACTGCCCCTATCCCATAATCTGAGCTGTCTGCCCCAATACAGAAAGGCAAAGACAAATCTGAGTAGTACAAAATTTTGCTATTTTTTAAGCTATTCTTTATGGCTTTAAATTCCCTGTCACACTCAGATGTCTAGCACCAGGCTACACTTTTCTTTAATAGTCTACATAAGTTAGGTGAATTCAGGCTATAATGACTTATACACTTCCTGTTGAATGAACATAGTCCTATAAATGATTTCAGTTGTTTCCTGTTTGTTGGCACCTTGCAGCCAACAATAGCCTTGATTTTCTCTTTATTGGGCAAAATGCCATCAGGAGTTAACTGATGACAGAGAAATAGTAATGTTGCTTGAAAAAATTCACACTTACTTAACTTAAGGGTCATCCCCCATTTATACATAGCCTTGAATACATCCTCCAACAGCTGACAGTGCTCTTCCCAATTGCTACTCGTAATCAAAATGTCATCTACATACACTGTCAATTTTCTCATTAGTTCATCACCCAACACATGACTTAAAGCCCTCACAAAAACTGCAACAGGTATTGATAAACCAAATGGCACAACTGTAAACATATAAGTCCTGCCCTCAAATAAGAAAGCAGTGTACTTTCTGCTCTCTTCAGCCAATTGCACCTGCCAGAACCCGAAAGCCAAATCAACACTTGACAGAATTGTATCATTATAAAATTTTTGCAACAGCTAATTCATGTTCTCTGGCTGATCATTTTCTTTGACTATTATTTTATTTAACTTTCTTGCATCCAATACCATTCTTATAGAGCCATCCTTCTTTTTCACCACCACTACTATTGGATTACAATACTCACTCCTCCCCATTTCCAGTATGCCCCACTTCAACATCATCTTTATCCTCGCCCTCACAGCCTCTCTATTAGCTATTGCTATAGGATAAGGTTTGGCCCTTATTACTACATGTGGCAATACCCTCAAAACATAACTGAAATCTACAACTTTTCCAGGTCTGTCAGAGAACACATGTTTATGTTTACTCAATAAATCTGTAAGCTGCACCTTTTATTCCTCATTTAAATGTCCCATTTCATTTACTTTGTCATATATCTGCTGTTCAGTGCACATTTCATCACCTACCTCATCTGTCCTTTGTAAATGAGTCATTGTCTCACCTCCTTTTAATTCCCCTTTAAATTTTATTCTTCGTCTGTTTCCACCAGCATGAAATTCTACCACTCTGTCCTGTACAAAAATGCTACTGTCATACTTGTACAAGAAGTCCATACCCAAAACTACATTCAATGCCAAACCCTTCACCATAAAGCAACTAATATCAAAACAATACTCATTACTATTAAATTCCAGTAATACTTATCTGGTGATGGGCTTGCTACATGTCCCAGTTGCTGTCTTAATTTTGACTCCTGTAACTGGTAATTCTATTAATCCTAAAACCTTTAATTTGCTGCCAGAAAGATTCAGAAATTGCAGATAAACTTGAGCCAGAGTCTAATAATGCTATACCTGTAAATCCTCCCACATTGATATCAATTATTGGCTGTATCACCTCTATTTCTACTCTGTTCTGCCCTGATTCCTGTAATAAATCTCTTTCTACTTCACCCCTGCTTTCCTCTTGCATAATTCAAATATCTTTAGGCCTTTGTCCAAAACATACATCAGTATCCCCTTTAAACAGATCCTTAATAGCAAACTCAACATTCTCTCCTTCACTTAGTTCTTCCAATTTTCTGGCAATTTTAAATTTTATTTTACCCCACTCCTCAGGCATCAAAGCTTTATGTAATTTTGCATAGGACACCCAATCACTCAAATCATAATCAGCCTCCTCCTTTCCTAACCATCTACAATTAACATCTTTCAGGCTTGCATCCCCATCAGTTAAAAAAACATGGGTTTCAATTTTATCTTCTGGGCAACCTACAGCGACATTCTCCATATTATTACACATTTCCATATCCACATTGAACTTATTATCACTACCACAGTTAACACCTGTTCCCACAAGCACATTAGTAGATAATTTACCAGCATTTTCCACATTGTCAAATATACCACTCATATTAGCCTTTACATCACACTGAGTAACCCTCTCCTCACCTTTTCCACAATCCTCCATACTATTTCCAATAGACATCTCTACCCATTCATCACATCCATCATTACTGTGAACATTGCCCCTTTATTCCATATCCACCTCTGTTTCCCCTTTTGGTGAAACCACCTTTGTCTCTGATCTTTCAACGAATTTTGCTGTACACAAACAAATATTGTCCTCTTCTGCTTGAAATTTCTGTTCCCTCTTAAACATGTCATCAAAAACTCAAACTGTTCATTGCTGATATTAGACTCGTTCCAGTTTTTCCTCTTATACCTTTTATCTGTATTTCTATAATTGTTAAAACCTCCCCACAGATTTTCATTTCCTAAGACAGCATCCATATGACACATACCAATTTCCCTATTTTCCTTGCTGACTTTATTATTCATCCCATCATGTCCTTGTCTGGTCCTGTTCACGTAATTACCAGCCCCCCTGAAGACCTTAAGTGAGGCATCAACTAGTTTTTTGATTGCCTACCCTGTCCATTTGTATCTGGCATTCCTATTCTCATACCTTCTCTATCACTCCTCATCTGATCAAAATTCTCTCTTCTCCCCCCAAAATTTCTGTTATATCTTTGTGGCCTGCTTCTCCAATCTCTATCCTGATTATTCTGATCAGTTCTATCTTCTCTCCACCTGTTATGATTATTACTGTCTCATAATTAATACTGTTTCCCCTTTCATGATATGTTCAACTCTCCCTCTGTTCCATGTATTTAGGTCTGTAACACAATGCCCTGTCCATATTATCCACAAAATTAAGAAATTCTTCCACTGAATCTGTTGCATTGTGAATCAGATCCCATTGCAAATGCTCTGGTAATCTTCTCTTTGGTGTAGGTATTTCTATTAATACACCCAGTGGCCTATCCAGATGATTTAATTTATTCAGTTCTCTAACACAGAACTCTCATATTTTCCTTTCCACTCTTGTAACTGGGTCCATTCAAAAAATCGTTTTGCAATCTCAATTGTTTTGCCTGGCCCCAGTATTTGTTCAAGAACAGGTTTTCAAAGGTTTTAAAATCACAAAATTTATCATCATTTTGGTTTGCCGATGTCTGAGCTCCCCCTTCCAGCTGCCTCTTAACATATTTAATTTTTGCCTGCTCACTCATCCCTGTCATAAAGCTATCCTTACATGCAGTTAGAAAGTCAACTGCTTGGTATTTATTCTCCCTACTGAAAGGTTTTGACTGAAATCCATGCCCCATAGGATATCCCAACAATAAATTTCCATTCCCTGCTGCCACATTATTAACTGTTTCCCTCAAGACATTTATTTCCCCTTATAATTCCTTCTATTGTCGGTAATCCCCTTATGGCAATCCAGCACTCCTATCTTAATGGATTCAATGTCTGCCTCTGTTTGTTTTTTAAATAATGTGCATTTCTGTTCCTGTACCTGAACCTGCCGCACAAGATTACTTTGCACAGTGTCCAACTTGGCTACTAGTCCTCTTTCAACCTCATCAACTCTCTCAATAATTCCCTCAACAATTTTAACTGTGTTTTCGACTTTATCTGTAATTTGAGTGAATTTGAGATCTAGCTGATCAAATTTTTCACTCACTGTCTTTATTTTATCACTAAGCCTCAATTCCATATCCCCTACTTTCGAATCCATTTCTCCAACTATTGCAGATTTTATATTCCCTATTTTTGAGTATATTTCTCCTAATTTACTAGTAAGTTTTACAAAAATGTACTCAGGTCACTTTCTAGTATCCAGCCTTTTTTTTTTTTTTTGGCATGCTAGGGCTACTACAGTTACTCCTAACATCCACTGATTTGCCTTCACTTTGAGATTCATGCGTCTCATCAGCCATGGCTAATGAAAGGGCACAATTTTGCAATGTAGCTGCTGGCTGTACTTATCCTTTATATCCTTGTGTGACGCGACATCTGCAGTGAGCTCCGCAGCACATCTATGCAATGAATCATAGTCGGCGGCATGGACATGCAGCAAACTCAATCAGGAGTGAGAACACATTGCGTGGGCCCCTGGAAGCATGTAGTCATGATGGTCGGTGGCATGGACAATGGTGTTGATGGTTTTTTCCTCCGGCAACACACGGACACGGCATGGACGACTGTTTTACTCACGGCAACACGGAGTCGACTCATCAGGCTGAGTAAATGACTGCCTCACCATCGTGGTGGCCTTATATCGGCATAACCAAGGGGCAGCACATATCTTGTCCAGCACAAAAACACTCCGCTACTGCTAATGCACCGATTTAGCTCAGAGCCCCCACACTGACTGTTCAAAAGCCTAAACATCAGACGAACACCCAATTCCGAAATACTATGGAATATTGAAGAAAGTCCTATCCCAGATGAGCCCCCAATTGCAACTGAACTCAGGCTCGTTCACTACCTATTTTTCACGTGGCTCATCTCCGAAGGGGTTGGTAGTAAACGGTTGCATTTACGCCTCTACTATTGAGTCATATATTGGCTAGCTTTTGAGCAGCAGTGAATTGAACTATACACATTCAGATTGAAACTTATTTATTCAAAAGAAACACTTTAACTTTGTGGCCATGCATTTTTAAGTTCACAAAAATCTGATCTGTACAAATAATAATTGGTGCAATTCGTACACTGTTTATTGTCTCGCAGCTACACATGTTCATGTTGTTCCTTCACGTACACTGGCGTCCATACTTACACTCACTGCACTTTGCCACTCCCAACTTACCACCATAACGGACAATGACCAAAGACCCAATTTTCCCTCTCATATCCAAGGTTCGTATGAGCAGTTGCCAGCGGGCTCGTGAACTTGCGCAGAGCTGAATTCGCATATGAGCAGTGCCTTCCTCCCATTTCTGGCTACTTGAAGTGTGGCTGTTTCCTGTATGAGCAGTAGCAGCAAGTAGCCAGAAGCTACTCAGAAAAATTTTTCTGGCACACCCAAGCTGCCAGATTCGCGCATTGAGTTATATGGGGGGGGGGTCCTTCCCCATGTGACCCATGTATATGTTTTGTGTCTTCTTTTACAGCTCCCACGTCAATGAAAACAAAACAGATTTCTGTGGCTGGGAGCCATCAAGTGAATTAATATACATTCTCATAACCATGAAAGACCTAAATAAGTTAGTAGTTTCAATTTTCTGATTTTCTACTATTTCCACGTTATTAGCAATCAACCATTAATGTCTTAATGAAGCTATTTCTGTCTGTTTTATAGAGAAATTTGCTTCAGTTAATTTTTTTTTCCACTGAGGCAGTTAGTTTATTTGAAACAAAGTGTTTCATTCTGCACAATTGGCTACTTTCAACCTCATTCAATTTAAAGTGCAAGTTTTCATTTTCTGGGACGAATGACGTTATACCATAATAAAGATCCAAACATGAGAATACAGTACTGGACCTCCAAGAAAATTGCTATCACGAAAACCACACGAAAAGCTGAATATCAGGTACTTGAGAGTGCATCAGGACATTGAAATGTGCAATTAGAACGGAATGAAGCATTTTAGTACGGTTTATGAAATTCTGATGCTGCTGGCGTAGTCTCTGATGTCCTGTTCCTTTTATGACACTGTAAGATCTCTTAATGCTATATATGTATGAACATACGTGAACATTGACTTGAAGCTGACTAAGTAGGCAAATTTGGACAGTAGTTTGGAACTAAATATTTTATTTCAAATATAATGATAGGTGTAGCAGAATTTTACAAATCTCCCTTCTGTGAAAGTGGTTTTCGATCACAAGGCACTTGCTAGTACTTCCTCTAGGCCTGAAGTTATTTCTTAATTTGTGTTTATGTCTTAAATTTATAGAATGCCATTCTATGCTAAATTTTAGACTGGCAGCATACCGTGTTTTATCGTTTTAACCCTCCACATGGCTTCATATTTATTCCTAGAGTAGAATATAAACTGTCAGTTGTACAGTTTCTCTGCCTCACAGACAACCATGTTAATTTTTTCACATTTTGAAATAGTCATGAATTTATTGACCTTTATTCCGGTGTAAGCTACACAACAAACTCTTTTTTGTTGCAAGAAATTTGCATTCCATCCTACTAGTTTTTTGCAGTGCTGTGTAGATGTAAACCTGTTGGAAATGCTACATAACAATATTGCAGAGTACGAATTTTTTTAAAAAATCTGTCAAAGTCGCCCCTTCGCAGAATTTTATGGCACTTTGAGCTGTGGAGTCTAATTTTGAAATGACATTTTTCCAAGAACTGCTTCCTTATTTGCATCCTTTATCTGTGTGTGATATGATAAAACAATTGCTCTAAGTGCAACTCGGTATGTCCTCTCAACAACATGCCGCACGGCTACACATGGTCACGTGATGCCCCACCAGAAATACGACTAAAAGCGTACGAGCAGAGCAAGCACCAAGCACGGGCTGCCTACATCATCATAGCTGCGCATGCGCAGTAGAGCCTGTTGTCTGGTGCTTTCTGGCAACTGCTCAAATGAAGCACCACAGTCCTGAGTCGGGTCACGTGACACTACATTAGTCAAAATAATCCCTAAACAAAGCCACAATTCATTTACAATTTTAATAAGATTTGAATACTTAAATCTAAATACATTATATAAGTTTACACATTTATCACCACACTTTTATAATTCATTGCAATTAAAAGAAAACCAAAACACTATGCAACGGAACAACAACACACATCAAAACACAAAACAAGTATTTTCCGGTCTGTTTTGCCCAGCTGCTGTGCTTTAAATTTAAATTATGAACTACTTACCTTACAATCTGAGGAAGTTTTAATTTCTTGGTTCAGTCTTTTCATGGTTGCACTGGAAATCCTAATGCCTATAGTTATCCAAGGTTTCTGTGCTTTTTGTTCTGAAGACTTGGACCTCACTAACTTCTTAGGTAAACACATTTCATATTGTGACATGAATATAGAAGAAAAAGTATTATATGCATTATTTGCACTTGATTCTGATCTCACATCTGTCCAGCTTTCATTGGTTAGACAGTTAACAAAATATGAGCAGTTTTCTTTAGAAAAAATTCTTTTATAAGTGTGACGTTTTTTTCACACGCACTGGGGGAATGGTAAGCACTAGAGTATTATGATCAGATAAACCAATGTCAGTGTTATTCATTGGAATCTATCTATTCATTGGAATCTATTACCTATGAGGGTCTGTGATGTGTGCATTATTCGGGTAGGACCTATTACATGGGGTAACATGTTAAAACTCTGTAAAATATTCAGAAATTTATCTTTAACCATATCATTGCACAGAAGATTTATGTTAAAATCCCCACAAAGAAGCACAGTAGCTTTTTCAGTGTACCCAATGTTTAACATAATTTCTAGTTTTGAAAAAAAAATATCTACATCTCCACATGGTGACCTGTACACAATCATTACTATCATTTTCCTTTGCTTACCATACAACTCAATAGCAGCTGCTTCAAAATGCTTTTCTACACTTGACTTTTCAATATCATATCTTCTTTTGAATTTTATCCCTGTTTTTGTATAAATACAGACACCACCACTTCTGGCATTTTCCGTACAGTAAGAGCTAGCTAGTCTAAAAGGGTGTATAATGATGTTGTTTAATTCATATTCCATACACTAATGCTCTGAAAGACACAAGCACTCAATGTTAAACTCATCTAAAGCAACCCCTAGTTCAAGGTATTTATTTCTCAGAGACTGAATATTTAGATTGATAACTTGAAAAGAATTTGACGGGAGCCTAGATTAATTACACTTACAGTTTGTTTTATTGACCTGGTTGTAGAAAAGTTGGTTGTCTGCACATTTGTTGAAAGTTCTATACTGCAACTTTTCCTGTTCTGGGATAGAAAAAAATCCTGATTCATTCTTGAAGGTCGTTTTGGTCTTATGCTTATTTTTCCATTCTTCGGTGTGTCGGTTATCACTGTAGGCTGCACTGATTTTGTTTTTCCATTATTCTTGCAACTACTTGGAATAGTGGTGTGTGTCCCTAAATTATTGATCTTGCTTTCAGATTTCTGTGTGCTTGTTCCAGCAGGAGTGAGCTGTACTGCATTTGCTATTACATTGGTTCTTGAAGCTGTTGGAGTACATAATTTGTTTTGAACTAGGCCTTTAGGCACAGCTTTCATAGTTAGAGAAGGTGCCATGGTTGTTACCTTAGTATCTATACACATATTAGAGTACTGTGTTGTGTCTTCTGCTTCAATTTGTAATATAATAGTATCATCATCTTTCTTGTCAATAAATTTCCAGATGAGCTTTTTTATTTGTGAACAGACATATTGCTTTCCCATATTATTCAAATGCATACCATGTCTGGTATAATTCACAGTTTCTAAGCCATCAAGTTTTAAAAACAATGTATTTGGGAAGGCTTTGGTAATCTTTTCCAGTGTTCTGTTCATGACTTCAATTTCCTTGTTTACACACAAACTTGGAACTAGATCTTTTCTGAGTGGTATGCTTGATAACACTACATTTAGATTTTTTAAATGATTCAAGGCCTTTCTAGCAGATCTGATGGCTTCTCGGGCATTGTTTTGGTAGACATCATTTGCACCACCAAATATTAAAGAACATCCTTTTTAGTTAGTGGGCATGCTAGTGTTTTGCAGTCCTGTGTGACTTTATTCATTGGAACACCCAGCTTAACTATACCTGTTGCATTAGCTTGTAGTTCTTTCAACATTTCTGCTATTTTTCGTCCATGACTGCCAGCAAGAATAAGAATTTCTCCTTGAAATCCAATGTGTCCCTTTGTATTGTGTTTTTGTTCTGGTCTGTCACTTTTTTTTTGTAATGTTCACCATTATTTGCACTGTTGCTTATACCAACACATTCCATAACACACACACTTGAGTCTATTGCTGTCATATTTAGGCTTCTGAACCCTTCATTCTGCGTTTCTTTTTTACTATTTACAGTTTTCATAGGTTTTGTTTTGGATGACCCATGGAATTTCAGGTAACTTAGAAGTTCAGTATTTTCCTTTCAAAGTTTTATTATATCACTCTTTAAAGAATGAATTGCTGATTGCATATTTATGATGCATTCTTTTAGATGTTCAATATCAGCTACAAATTTAGTACATGGCATATTTTTACCTCCAATGGCTGTATTTTCGTTCTGAGAAACATCGCATACTTCCTGCACAGGAATGATTTTCTTTCACTTCTTAAGTGACACTATTAATAACAATAAATTTTGGATCACAACAGACAAGGAATCTTTTGCATATTACACTTTTTTCACACTTTACGTTTATATTTTCAGGCTAACACATTCGCGATTTCTTACTAGCCACCATGACAACAATCTGAATTTGTAACACAATGTAGGAGGGGCATTCAATAAGCAATGCAACATATTTCTTTTCTCTCAGTGTCAATTCAAAAAAAATGCCCAATTTAGTTTTGGGGCATGATGGAATCATAGGAACTGAAGTAGGAATATTCCATGATGTTCCGATAAGTGGCAGCACTATATGTAGGCTTCAAAATGGCTTCTGTAATGGAGATGCCTTCCAAGCAGAAACCTGTTGAGTTTTCTGTGCAAAAACAGACAATCGCAGATGTTCATAGGCTCTTGCACAATATCTATGGAGACCTGCTACTGGAAAAAGAAGCATGCCAGCCACACACAGTTGTGACTCCTGCAATGTTGGAACACGCTGACACTCTGTTCTGATCCACTGACCACAACACGTTTCTGCTCAGATGGATGTCTCTGTTGGTAGTGCAGACACACTCGACTACCAATTGGGGCCCCCAGGGGCTCAGCATTCATTTGCTGGGTATGGGCTTGGCGACCCCGGGGTTCCTGAGCTGGGGACTGGTAAGCGCCGCCAGTCCCCTGTCACCGTAAGCTCTGAGCATACTTCAGCGACCACCGTGCGGCACGGTGGTGGAACGTTGTGTGTCTCAGGGAATGGGGATCTTGGCTTGACCGCCCGGATCGCGAGGATGGAATAAACCTCTATAAAAAGCCCCTCAATCTCAAGGTGTGCTGCGCGCTGATGAGATGCATGGATGTTGAGGTGGAACAATCGATAGCGGGCAACCTCTGGGGAACCTGCCACACCTCAGTTGTATAAGGCTTACCTAGACACGCAGGGCTCTGTCTAGGTGGACTTCTAGTTCCCTAGCTGCTCGTGGGACCGAGATGGATCCTTCAAAATCCTCTTTTCTTCCTCCCAGCGGAAAGGGTGGGCCGCTGGAAGGTTCTAACACCCAGTCTCTTAGGAGGGCCTGTGCAGTCAGTCCCCCTGACTCCGGCGATTCTTTAAAAAGTCCAGTCTTAGGTATCAGAATGCATTCTGGTAATCCGAATGTGTTTCTCATTGTGAAACGGAAGGAGGGTAGTTTTGAGAAGGTTTCGCCCTTCTATATACAAAAGGGATTGGAGGGAATCTGTGGCTCCTTAAAATCGGTGAAGCGCTTACGTAATGGGACCTTGCTAGTGGAAACTTCCACTTCCCAGCAAGCAACTAACCTCCAATCTGCTAAATGCCTTGGAGAGTATGCCATAGACACTGAACTGCACAGCACCTTGAACTACAGCAAAGGTGTTGTGACATGCCGGGATCTAGTTGATATTCCCAAGGAAGAACTGCAACGTGAGTGGGCTCCAGAAGGTATCGTTGATGTCCAACACATCATGAAGAGGGTTGATGGCACTCTTGTCAAATCTGACTCCTTTATTCTGACCTTCAGTAGCACAAAACTTCCTGAACATGTTAAAGCTGGAAAGCCTTTGCCTTAGTGTGAGGCCTTATT